>NC_056543.1:20021541-20211541 GCF_910596095.1 Thunnus maccoyii | reverse complement strand
TTGTGATGTTTTTGCTCATGTGAGTGAAAGGTAGCCAGGCAAGCGTAGGTGTGTGAGGAAAGATGAGGAAAAACTCTAAGTGGGACACCCCCCCCCCCCCAACCTCCCATCATCACCATCGTTCTAGCTCAACCAATAACCAGAAAGTCTTAATATTCCACTCCTCATGCCAGACACACGTGCACAAATGTGCACATGCACACACTCAAATGATGAGAAAAATGTATTGAACTCCCTAAACCACCATTAATCTAAACTCCGGTTCCATTAGGGAAGATTCAGCATAATTAGTTTTGTGTACTTTTTAGTGTGTCTGTGTGGTAAAAAGAGATGAAGAGTGTGTTTGTGTGTGTGTGTGTGCGCAGTTTATGAGTTATGAGTAGATGATATTAGATTGTGTCGTAGAGACAGAGGCTTCCCTGGTGATCCGCCATGCTGAACATGTGTTGCCATTATTGCATTTCAGAAAGACACAAAGAGAAAACTCAATCAGGTGAAATCTAATATTACTGCCACTGTATGTGGAACTGCATACCATATGCTTATGGGTTTTTTTTCTTTTTTTTGAGAGTGTGTTTGTGGAGATCCTCTGCTGTGTGGGCTAATATTGAATCGTGTTCTACCAAAAGATAATTACACTTTAGCTCTGGGAGGTAAACCCCCCCAGCGTGTATCCATGTACTGCGTGTGTGTAGACATTAGCCTGATGGTGTTTGTGCTCCTGCTTGTGCTAAATGCTTCTCCCCTGCATCTATGTCTATGGTGGATAATTCAAGCCTAAATGCTGCACAAGGTTGCCCTCATAATGAACATAAAAATAATGCGTGTGTGTGTGTGTGTTGGTCGGTGCAGATACGGTGGGTGAACTCCTCTGATATGACCCAGGGGACTAGCACACAGGCGCTGTGCTGCTAATGCAATCTGGAGCAGGAAGTAGGCATGGCCTGGGCTACAGGCCCCTCGCTAGTTTGACCAAACGTCACACTGACAGGCTTCGTTGTGGGTTTGGTCCAGCTTTTATCTACATCCAACTTTTGCTTCTGCCCATCTAAGATGCATGGACGTTGGAGATCAAGGGCACTATTTCTGATGCTAGTTTTCACTCTCCGCTTTTGAAGTTCCACAATAATTTAATGAGGAGCATCATTTTGCATTTGAAAACCTTTTTATGTTAAGCACACACACCCTTCTTCCTCCTGAATACAAGATTGTGGTGTAATGGACCATCAGAGAGCTGAGAGAAACAGTTCTGCTGTTGTGTCATCAGGGTTGAGGTAGGCTCCTGTATATATGCATGGTAAGCATATGAAAGCTTTCAGAGGCATGTCATAAGAAACATGGTTGCACTGGTATTCATGCAGAAACTTAGATTTAGACATGCACACATGTATGTGCATACACTATGCTGGTGAGGCAGCTCATACATATTGAGCAGGTACCTCTGGAAGCATGATTTAGAGTCTCTCAATTATGTATCTGGTCAGATGCTGTGTTTGCTCACACCTCATTACACACGCTCCCCTTTATCCCACTTCTTTTGAGAGAGGGACTGAAAATGCCAGCCGCTCATTTAGCCAGGAGTGTTTAACATTTAGGAAAACAGAAAGGAAAAAGCAGAAGATGGGAGAAGAGACGACATGAGGCAGAGAGAGACATCCGGCATTCTGACAAATGAATCATCAGTTTAAATGAAGGTCTGCTGCACAACCGAAATAGGTGGACAAGACGAACAACAGCGTGACCAGCACTGAGCCAGGCCTCGGCAACTAATAACATAAGGGAATTACTCACTCTCCTTCCCCTGCGAGACAGTGCCCTTACACACAGAATGATCGCACCGTAACAGTTACTGATTGGCTTTCAGACGGCGACTGATCACATCGTCACGGTTACTGATGGCATTACCAAGGTAACTGATCACTTTGTCATGGAGAAGCTGCTAGAAAAAGAGAATTGGGAGGTGGACCAGGTATTTACTTCCCTGCAAAATGATTGTGTATGTGTTCTCAGATTTTTCTGGTGAAGGATAAACAAAGTAAACAAACACATAGGAGGGAAGTAAACGAGCATTCATGATGATAAGTCGATTTCCAAATAACTCTTGAAGGGCTGGTGGACGCTGTGTGTTCCACGTGAATGGTTAAGGTCAGAGCACAGTCAGTCAAGCAAGTAAAGCACTCTCTCTGCACCTCTTTGATTCTGTATGTCTGTGCCTGTTTACATCGGTTTGCATTCATGTGTGTATCTGAATCAATAGCAGCGGGGAATGAGAGTCTATAATCTACATGTGTCTACACATGTGAGATAATGTTTTTGAACAGCATCTTATTTATCCTCTCCTCAACATGGAAGAGGCCTGTGGGCAGGCAGATGCACTCTATTCATGCATGCTCATGATCCCAAATATAACATTACAGACTGACATTTGGCATTTCAGATGATGCTGCGTGATTGCTGACTACTTTCTCATATTCCTCCAACCAAATCCATGCAATGGTGGTACTCCAGGTGCCACAATGCTTTGCTGGACTGCTTTGAAAGCCAGACTACAGCAGTGTTTTTTTTTTATCAACAGGATGAGTATTTGCCTCCAGGCCCATTCACCTGAATAAATGAAGTATCATGCTGTTAAGGTATACCAGACTGGGCTAAATTGGGTCAGTGTGTGCTTGTGCGTATGTGTGTGTGTTTGTTGTTTAGCCACTAATTGGGCTATGTCTGAATGTGTTTTTCTGTGTATGTGTTTGGGGCCAATGAGGGTGGTGTAGACAGTTTAATGCGTCCGCCGAGGAAAAAAGTTCAAGGACAGATCGCTCACTCTCTTAATCACGCTTTCTCACTCTCTCTGTCTCAGTCCTTTGCTTCCGTCTATTATTATTATTTAGCGATCCATTCACTGTGCTCCATTAGGAGACTCCACCCCACACTGTACACACACAAATGCGCACACGTCCACACACACAGTAGCTAAACCAGAGACTAAGAGCAATTAGAGCAGGCAGAAATCTTCTAAGCTCTGCTGAATTCACTATGTGTGTGTGTGTGTGTGTGTGTGTGTATGTATCTGTGTTTATTCCTATTTGTGTGCTGGTCTGTGTCTGTTCCAATTAAGTGTGTGCCTGCCTGGCGAGCCGCCATTCAGCTTTACCTGGCTGTAGGACACTGATGCCCAGCAGGTTGGAAGTGCGGTTGGCTACTCTGCTCCAGCTGTTGTTGTAGTTCTTCCTCCACAGTTCGGCGGTGCACTGGTACTTGCCAGCCTCACGGCGCCCTGCCCGTGTCACTGATAGCCGGAAGTTTGTGTTGGAGTGGGAACGGTCCACAGTGGTGCGGGTACCCAATCCCAGCAACTGCTCCCCCCACCGCAGCGTGCCCTCTCGGGTGAAAGTCACCAGGTCTTTGAACTCTCCCTTGCTCTCGTCGCCCGCTTCTGTGCCAGTCGGCATGAAGCGCCAGGTGACGGAGGCGGGGACACGAGGGTTGTGACGGGGCTTGACCAGGCATATGAGGTCAAAGGAGTCTCCGAATGTTACGGATGGCGTCCGTGACGAGGCCGACACCATGAAGGAGGATTCTAGATGGTGGAGAAAGAGGAGAGTTGATGTTAAGAGGACAGTATGTGAGGCAGTCTTTTCATTTGACTAATAAAGAACATACTTTAACAATATAAAATACATAATAGCAGTAATAATAATAAATAATAACAGCACTACAGGGCCTGGGTGTATGATTGAGTGTTTTCTCTAAAAGCTGAAACCTCAGAAACTGATATGGTGTTTGTAATCACTTCCAGGAAAGAAGTTTCCTTTTAAGCATGGCTACCAAGGGGAACAAAGACCCCTGCTGGAACAAATACAGACAGCATTTACTGAAGCTGCACTGGGCCCATGCTGACATACTCAAAAAGAACCTCTTAATCTTCACTAGCATTTTTCTCCATCAGTAAGGCAAGTGCAGTATGTACAGTAAGTGAAGGCACCTAAGGAAAGTAATTTATTGTAGCTTGTGCATGTGTCTGTGCATGTGTTTATATGTACTACCTTGGGCTTGTGTGTAAGTATGAGTTTGTGTGCTTGACTGTGAGACTGTGCTTCAAAATTAATGGTGATGCAACAAAGAAATCCCACGGGAGAGATTTCCTCTAAGCGCCGATGTTCGATCTACGCCCAACTCCTTGCCAAGTCTAAACTATCCTCATTAAGCTAAAAACGTTCACCCAGCTTCATATATTATTGCTAAGATACACCTCCACTGGAAACCAAGGGAGACAAGGGAGAGAAAGACTAGATAGACTAGATAAAGAAAAATCTCTTTTCTCCTTGGTCCTTTAATAACCTAGTCCTGCTGTGCCAAATTTGGGGTATTTCAATGAATGTGATTGACTGAGCTCGAATATGAGAAAGAGGATTATATACAGATAAAAATTTAAAAAAGGATGAAAGATGGAGGAGGAATGGGGAGATGTTGAAGTCTGATTTTTGCTAGATCAGATAATTTATTTCCTTGAGACTTTGCAGATTTCCCCATTATGTTCTTGTCAACAGCGCTGTCGCTTTCTCTCCGTCCCTCATCCTCTTTTTCTCTGACAGCCATCATCCCCGGTGTCCTTCAGGGTGTGTAATCAATGGCTTTCTGTCCAGACTTGGCTACTGCTGGGACAGCCGCCTGGGGCCATAATTCTCTAAGAGACAATAACTCTCCCCTCTCACTCTATCTCTCATCTCCCTGTGCTCCTATTCTTTCCTTCCATCCATCCATCCATCCATCCATCCATCCATCCATCCATCCACCCATCCATTTCCCTCACTGTCTGCCTGCCTCTGTGATGGAAAAGAGGATTTCACACCGATCCATTTTTTTCTGTCTTTTTGTTTATGTGAATAGACATGAATGCAAGCACTGTACAAGTCTGTAAGTCTGTGTATTTGAGTGGGAGAGTGTGTCTAAGAGTGTGTCTAAGTGTGTCTACTATATATTGGGTCTGGGCCTCTGTTTGTGTGTGTGTGTGTGTGTGTGTGTGTGTGTGTATACGGGCTTCTCACTTGCACACACTTGCCACCCCAGACGCCCTGAGGGCCCCTTAAGCCAATCAGCTGGAAAGGAAGACTCGCTACCGAACACCTTTGTATTCACTGTGGCAACAAAAACACGAGGTTCTCAAAGGACACCCCTCTCCCGCTCCCTCCAGGTCTACTCACCAAGCAGAGGGAGTCCATTAAAGAGGAAGCTATGAACTAAATGAAGGCAAAGTGATCATATATAATATCTCGAGCTTCAGCCTGTAGACTGGTTCACTCAGAGGACAGGTCAGTGTAGATACCAATCTGAAGCAAGTCAAGAGTTGTAGAAAAGAACAAAAAAAACACAAAAAAAGAGCAATGGCTCTATCTGCATGGAAGGTTTAGTTCCAATAAAACTGCAGCTGGAAGCTGAAGTAAGAAAACCAAAAGACCAAAACAAATCTGAGATGAAGTAAAACACACACAATGACCGTCACACAACAGCGCACATTTAGAAAATCCTTTGATCAACAGACTTGGAGGAAAGGGAGAGGAGATGTCGAGGAGTATAACTGAGGAGAGACAAGCAGCTTCGGACTTCTTTTCCCTGATTTGCATAATGCGTCCCTTGTTCCTCAAACTAATGTTTCTGTTGTTGCCTGAACTTAACAAATGGCCACTTAAAAACTGACATCTCTTCTCTGCAGCACCGCTGTGTGCTGCTGCAGGGAACTAATCCGTTGGCTCTGTGTGTATGTGTATGTGTGTGTGCGTGTGTGTGTGTGTACTGAGCCCTGCGCTCCTGGCCAGCCAGCTCCTCACTGCTCCGCTCCAGTGGCTTCCTCAGCCTGTACCGAGGATGTTCAGCTTAACTCAGCACTGACAGAGGAGACCCGCAGACTGTGAAACACATTGCAGCTGCATTTCCATTTTAATAATTCAGGCTAATCCATATGTGTGTGTGTGTGTGTATGTGTGTGTGTGTACGCGCATTTATGATGAGTGTCACTGAAGTACTGCTCTTGACGTGTGGCAGGTGGTGTGCGAGTGTGTATGTAAGTGTGTGTGTGTGTGTGTGTCATAATAGCTCTTTCCCCAGGGCGGTGCATGAATAAACCATGGTGTATTCTACTATGTGGACTGCCTGTTCTGCCTGAGCCATTCATCAGTCTTTAGCAAATCACAAACCATATGCCTCCCTTTCATTTGGTGTGCATGCATGGAGACACACTGTCTTATAAGAGTTTACATGCCTTACTGACTTGAAGATAAGAGACCATACAGTATATTGGGGTTAGATCGTGCTGCAATAACTCACCAACAGTCTTGACGGTGATTGTCTTGGTGGCTGACTTCTCTCCTATCTGCTCCCAGTTTAGCCCTGTTTCAGTTACGGTCTGAAACCACTCGGTAGCTGTGCAGCGGTATTGGCCCTCGTCCCCAGCTAAGGCATTATACAGGGACAGAGAGAATGTGTCGGCGCGCACCTTCTCCACACGGATCTCCCCATAGCTGGAGCGCTCTCTGTAGCTGGGGCTGTGCCATACAGTGCCGTCCCGATCCACGGAGGCCACCTCCTGGGCCGGTCCAGTTGCTTGCTTGTCCATCCACTGCCAGACGACAGACAGGGGGCCTGTAGTAGAGTGTACTGAGCAGGTCAACTGCATCACGTTGCCCTCTAGGACCTCTGAGGAGTTACTGGACAGCAAAACTGTGATGTTGCTCTCTGAGAGGAAAGAAAAACAAGAGAGAGACATGGAGGTGAGCTGGACATGCATATATCTGAGATAGGAGACATGAGGACAGGTGAAGAAGGAGTTAGAAAAGAGTTAGTCAAAATCTCTTCTTCTCACATTGACTCCCAGAGACAACAAGAATAACACTTTCTGTGTTAAAACATTCAGAGAGTACAGGAGGCCGGGGGCAATAAAACATATCGCTGAGCCTGTTCCCAGGAGTATAACACAATCCTGTACAAGTGCTGTGCATGTGTGTTTGCATGCTCGTGTGTGTGTGTGTGTGTGTATGTATGAAAGGTTCCATGTGAGAGGACGATAGCGTTGTGTTGTAACTGGCCTCGGGCACTTCTGAGTGACAGCCTGAACCCAGTGTAGCTTGTTGACCAAGTCCATGGGGGCACAGGAAAGAAGGCTCAGATCACAAGGTTCAGTGGCACCTCAGAAGTGGAGGAGGATAAAAGTCTTTACTGGCTCCTCTTGCTCGGTTTTTCTGCTTTATCATAACTCTCATCACTTCAACATCCATCAAACATCATGAAGCTCCGGTTGACCCTAAAGCTCTCTTAGCCTTGCAAGGCCAGCGCTGCTGTCTCTAGGTGATGTGGCTAAAGGTCCCTTTCTTTTCTCCCCTCATGCTCTGCTGCTTCACTCTCAGCTTGCCTGCCCTCCTAATAAGCACAAGCTCTCTGTGAATATGGAATAAATTCACTTCTTACTTCTATCACACTCAAATGAACAAAGGGAAAACCCTTCATCCGTTTCTTCTTCTTTTCCATCCTTCATTTGAATGGTCTCAAACCTAAGAACATATTGTATTCTATCACTTTTTCACACTGAGACGTGAAGAAAGGATTGGTAGAAATGTAGACACTTACATCTTGCTTCACCTTAAAAGGTTTGTGGACAGCTCTCGCTTTCCCTTTTCCTTTAACATTTACATTCTATTATACACAGATGTTATAAATAATAAGTACTCTAGTAGTAAATAAATGTTCTTTCAAGTAAAATAAGGGCTGCATTTAAAAATAAAATAATGTGCATCCTAAAATAAAGTAGATCGATCATATTGGGCTCTTAGATCGTTACTGTTTTCTGTGCCTTCAGTTCAAATTTGAGAGGGTATGTTTGCTCCAAACATCTGTGCTTTGTCTGTAATGGTGCCTCACAATTTCCATGGCCTTTGAGCATATGAGACAAACTAGTAGACAGTGTTTTCGCGTGTTTTCGGTCCTGAAGATCTGCCTTGCCCCTGCACAAAGTGGAGAGTCTCACTGATTGCTAGTTTATTCAGAATTTATTAATATTAAACATATTGTGTGTCCAAATTGCACCATATTCAACACTGTACTTCCATGGGTCAACAACCATACACCTGCCAAGTGTGGTGTCGATCGGATGAATGGTTCAAGAGATACGTGAAGGACATACATACAGATTCTTTCCTTTAGCAGAGAGATTTTTTAAATGTTTACAATTTCCGCCTATGTTTTTTTTTGACTAAAAAGTGGAAATTTTCTCATTTCTACAATATGCCCCTTTTTCTTTCTTATCAGTCCTTGCTCTTTTCCTTTCTATCTGTATTTTAAAGATTCAGTGTGGCAAGTAAGCGCTCTCTCCTTTTCTCATTGAAGGTAAACTCATCCATCAATACTGATTTGTCAGAAGTGTTTATCTCTGTTTTTCCTTTGCTGTCACCTCTGCCTGCCTCTGACTCATCAACTTTAACCCATGTCACACCCCGTTACCAACTCTCACCCAATTCCCCAAATTAAAGTGATAAAGCACATCTTGAAATTGTGTGTGTGTGTGTGTGTGTGTGTGTGTGTGTGCAAGTGAGAAAAAGCAGGCATGAGAGGACAGTTTGTGCATGAAATACATGTTGTCTGAGCAATACTGCTGCGTTTCACGGAAGTTCTCCTTCAATAACCATGGCTATTATCCTGTGTAAACCCTATAAACATCCTTTATGGGGCATTAATGTCTTTTGTTGGAAAAACAAAACCTCCCATACAGAGAGGCTCCCTGGACACTCCTGCAGGCTCAGGGCCATTGTTTTGGGCTGATTTAGCAGGGAGTGCAGAGCAGTCAGGATAAAGGTAGCATTGGCTGCTTGAGAGGAGATACTACTCTGTGGTTATTATGCTTTATTATGCTGGTAGCAGCTGGCAACACACACACACACCGTTCTAGTCCTAAGACACATGGAGTCACAGAGAGAAGAGGGGATGAGGCAAATGACCCAAGCTGGGGAAGGGGGCGTTTTCTTTCTGCCATTGAGAGGAATAACAATCTCAGTGACAAGCAGTGACTGTGAGTGAGGTATTGAACCTTTGACTACAGATTTACATTGATCAGCTGAAAGCCTGACAAAACCCCACCAGCCTGCCCTGCTTAACCCAGCTGAAAAGGTCTGGCCCAGCAGAACACATTAATTTAGCCTGGGGAACCACTTAGAGGGCCCTGGAGAGCTAGGGGTCTTTTTCTGCTTCTTTTCTTTCTCCACGCTTTCATTTCATGGCTGTTAGCTCAGCTTCCTTGAGTCTGGACTCTTCTGCTCTCCATTATGCTACTATAATGTTACCCCCCACCCCACCCCCTGCCAGCTAAGCCAAGGAAATGGGAAGGACCATAATGCTGCATTACCAATCCTTAGCAATCCACTCAAACAGAGAATACATCAGGAATAAGAGCAGCATTATCATTTCCCTACTTACTCACAGCTAACAATAGAGGCTGTGCAGCTATACAATAGAGGCTGTGCAGCTATCTGTTCTAGGCCACCTTGGAGAGAGAGAGAGAGAGAGACAGAGAGAGAGAGAGAGAGACAGAGAGAGAGAGAAAGAGAGAGAGAGAGAGAGAGAAAGAGAGAGAGAGATAGGCTAGAGAGGAGCACATTATGACATTCCATACTGCCTATATGAAGATAAAACTGCTATTATGAAAAGCTCATCATTCTTATTGTAACTGACAAGTAAGGACAGGACAACTAAGCCAGTGTCCTCGCAAACAGATTATTACTCACTGAGTGGCTGGACTGTGATCTGAACATTGCGGGACCTCTTGCTGCGGTCGATGAAGTCTCCCGTGGGCGTCTTCTCCCGCTCCGTCACACGGCAAATGTATTTTCCAGCATCTTCGGGGCGTAGGTGCTGCAGCTTGAGCAAGTGCACGTTGGCGCTCTCTTTACGCACAGTCATGTGACCAGCAGCCTCGAGGGCGACATAATCGGGGCCCAGGACAGGCACGGCACTGGGGCCCACCACGGCCACCGGTGAGCTGCTGAAGACCCACGACACCGAGAAGAAGCGCTCGGGGACATTCTGGGCCTCAATGGTGCAGCGAAGCTCCAGCGGCTCACCGGCCGTGAAGGACCGTCGCTCCGTGCTCACCTGGATGCTGAAGTCCCGATCTGAAAGAAAGAAAACAAAGGGAATGTCAGGGTATGGGTAACAGAGGGAATGTCAGAGGGAATGACAGGGTTAAACGCATGTTCAGTAGAACAATCAGAAATGCGCTCAGTTGGCTGCAAAAATACAAAGTCATGCATCACATGGGAAACATAATACTCATAATTCATAAAAATCTGAAACAGTAAATCCTTTTTGTATGTTGGACATCATTCAGGCTTTGTAAGACAAGAATTTATCAAACACCAGTAAATGCAGAAAACCCTTGGATATAACACTCTATTTTAAATAAAACAGCTGAATGGAAAGAGTGTAGGTGTGGGAGAGATCTCTTCAAGAAGGTGATATTTGTTAAATTCCCAAACAACTTGTCTCCAATTTCCAAAACAAGACTGATGTCTAAATATGGGCTACAATTGAAATGCACAACATGTTGCGCTTGTTTAATGTCCACAGTGTGGGATGCTGAAGCTGCATGCCAAAACAGAGAGAGAGAGAGGGAGTATTGAGGGGATGTGTGTGGTGGGATGGAGTTGTAGGTGGTCAGGATTGGGAGAGGGCACTAAAATAATGGTTAGTGCCATTCTCTCTACAGACACAGAAAGAATAGAAAGGAGAGAAAGTTTGAGGTCACACAGTGCAGCGCTCTGATAAAATGCTGATCTTTCAGAGTGCTCTGCTCTCTCTCCCCCTTGGTATCACCTCTGCAATAAAAAAAAAGCAACATCTAATTAAAATTCTCTTCAGCAGTCTGAAACAGAGTCAGGCGCTCCTCTCCTCCTCCTCCTCCTCCTCCTCCTCCTCCTCCTCCTGCATGGCCTAAGACAGAACAGATAAAACAAACATAGCTGGTGCTAGCTCTTCCACTTGGTCAAATTACGCTTGTTGTCAGCGCATGTGTGGTTGTGCTTGTACTGTATGTGTATGGCTGTGTGTTCAGTTATATTTGCTGTATTAATTTCCAGATGACGAGCACAGTATGTATCAGAGACGGCTGCGCTGCCGCTCAGTGAGGTGGTAGCCTCGAGCTGTAATTACAAAGACTTTAAACAGACTTCCTGAGAAACACACTCATGTGGAAAAGTTCAAAGCCTGCTGTTGCTATAGAGCTTGTTATGCTGGGGAACATTATGATGGGAGGGAGGGGGGTTATTGTTTACACATACACACACACATATGAAATAGCGATACACAAACACATACTGTACTGTATATTCAGAGATGTGAAATGGAATGCTAAGCACCTTTTATTAGAAGACTGACAGCATATAAATCATAGTAGTGTGGCTAGGAATGTGTTACTGTGTGCTGAAAACATCATCTTCAATCAATAAACAATTAATGTAAACGTAATTTATGATAATTTTGATAATCAAGTTATCATCAGTTTACTAATGTAATAAAAATGTCAACAATTCTTCATTTCCAGTTCTTCAAATGTGAGGACTTGTTATGTTTTCTATAATTGTAAATTGAATGCCTTTTGGTTTTGGACTGCATGTTTGACTTTGGGTGTTTTTCACAATTTTTGACATTTCATAGACTAAATGATTAACTGGTTTGTAAAAAAAAGAAAAATCAAATTAATCGCTAATGGAAATAATTATTACTTGCAGCATTAGTGCACACATGCATGCAAATAATGTCACAGGGGTGAAGGGAACAGCACACAGATGACAAAACAAAGGGCTGATAGGTTGCGGCACCTACAACAAGGGAGCAGGACATCAAGTTCATTAAGACATTTGAAAATGAATAATTGTGAAAAAAAGGGGCAGCAAAGCTAAAAGAGCCTTGACCTGCTTTGACAAGAACTGAAGAGTTCAGCTGAGAGGAAGCAGAGACCCCGGATAAAAAAAAATGGCCTCACAGGTCCAGCATTTGTTAGTGTTCAGAGCTAATTAGAAAAAACATAAAGCACTGAGCACAAATAGCAGATTGAGTGAAGTGGGGGGGAAAAGAACAGGAGGGAGAATATTTAAGGATGCAGAAAAAAAATGCAGTGATGAGACACGACTGCAGAAAATGAGAGGTGATGTGAGAGCAGGGAACAAGGGAGGAGGTGAGAGAAAAGAGAAAGAAAGAGAGACGGTAGAAACCGGGAGAGAAAGGTACATTAGGATTCAGTCCGTGGCTGCTCTCTCTGATGCCGGCTGTGGGTGATTAGCTAGTGATGGGGCTGTCTTGAGATCTACTCCATCTTTTATAATCGGAGCCTAATGGAGGAGCTGCTCCCTCTCTTTTCTAAATTTTTCTCTCCCTTTCTCTGTAAAATATGCGCATGGACAATTGCAACATAAAATACACAAGTTCAGCCCAAAGGTATGCAAGCTGTGCCCTCACCATGTGATAAAAGTACACAAAAAGAAATTAATTCATGCTCATTCATCAAGTTTGTGCACTCACATCCACAACCGCACACGGCGGCACAACTCTGCTGTATTCTCTTTGTCACGCAACAACACTTCCATCCATTATAGATCAGAGAGGAGACAGAGAGTGACGAAGGGTGTTGAGAGGGGAGCGCTTTGTGCCTTTTGTCTCCTCCCTGAAGTAGCAGGAACTCATCTGACAAACCTGCTTTACAGCCGTGTTTTGACTCTTCTTCTCATCCACCCAGCCCTATCTGGGGCACCATCAACTTGTGTGGATCTGATGCTTAATGGAGAAAGGCAAAACGATTCCACTTTGAAGTGATTTACTGGCATGAGACACTTGCCACTGTGTGCTGCCTTGGTAATTGAGCTAATGTCAAAGCAGTTTATCACCCATCTCCGTGGCCCTTCTTTGGAAGCATACAAAGGGATTCTTTTTGTATGTAAGATACAGCACAGTGCATCTGATGGGGTGATGGGATCGAATCAGTTTGGAAGTGCATGTGGAGAGTCATAAAGCTGTCTTTGTTTCTGGTCTTTCAAGTCTTGAGGTCGACAGTTCATTAGATCATTATCATACGAGGCATATTCCACCAACAACCGCCCAAACACATGCTTTGTTACATCCTCGCACCCCTTGTTACTTGACCCCTTGTCTCCCTGCTACCCCTCCCCACCATTAGACATCTCCTCCCTCAGAGTTGAAAACCGCACTAAACCAGTGCGCTCAAGCACAAACTAGCATGGTGTAATTGCTGGCAAGGAGTGCCACATCAGCAGTGAGTGAAAAAACACAATTTTTGGCTTCTAATCTCTAGGCCACCCATTGCCTGGGGAGATGGTACATGTGGAAGTCATAGGTCTACTGTGGCAAACTCTCACACTGTTTGGAGCTGGTTAAATTATTCTAGGATGTGCTTGTAATGTTGCCTATCAAACAGACACAAATACAAAAGTGGGGAGTCTGTGGAGGTTGAGTTAAGCCCTTTTTAGTGAGCTAATGAGCTTAGTGTGAGATACTCATCAGCAATCAGGGGAGGCCTGCCCACATGCGTGTGTGTGTGCCTGTCAAAAGGACAAGGGGGGACCAAAGAGTGCAGAGTATACCAGCGCCTTTACCCTTTCTCCTCCCTCCCTCCCTCCTCTTTCCTCCCAACATCTTTTCCCCTTCACTCACCAGTGGGTTGAATGCGGAGTTGAGTCTTGTCACTCTGCTTGCGGGTCATGGCAAACCAGCTGTCGTCTGTGTCCTGAATCCATTCAGCAGCCTGGCAGTAGAGCAGGCCCTGGTCCACTGGTTGCAGCTTGTGAATGGTCAGCCTGTAGGCGGTGGCACTGGTTTTGTCAAGCCTGAGGTCCCCTGCAGCCATCCTCTGCCGGTATGGTCCCCCAGAGCGTAGAACAAAATCCCTCGACAGGGTGACCAGCTCCTGAGGTGGCGCGGCTGCATCCTCCGGGGACCGCAGGTACCAACCCACCGACAAGTGAGTGTGTTGCATTGTGGTGCGAGACACCTCACAGGTAAGTTGCAGTGTGTCGCCCTCTACCTTGGACAGAGTCTGGGCTGGAGCTGTTACTGTCAATGAGTCGGCGATAACTGCAAGAACAAGAAGAAAATAGAGACAGTCAGGATACTGTGGAGGCTGTTGGAGGGCTGGTCAGAACCACTAATTTTGGAAGAGTGTTATCTAGTTCCTTAAGAAGCATTTGAACTCTTTACCTGCCTATAAAATATATCTCAAACACCATGTAATGTTGTTGTTAAATGTGAAGAACTATAATAAAACAGACCATTTTGGTTCATGCCTACTATTACGGAAGTGAAAATAAACAGACATTATGCTGTAAGTGGTTCAAGATCTGATTTACACCCAAGTGTCAGGAAAAGGTGTTAATGCAACCATACTTTTGTTTGTAGGTGACTGCCCTCTATTTCCTGTTCCATACATGATTTTCACATGCCACCGCGTGTTGATGGCTTTTTCTCTATCTCACATAGCCAGATGCCCCCAGAGACCCCTCTGACACTTCTTTCAGAGTGATTATATGACATACAGTTCGCTCAAGCAAACAAAACAGCTCCACTCTGGCATCTTACAAACGCACCCCCTTCTCACTAAACTTTTCAAACATTTTTTGATCACACATACTAAATATACAAACGGCAAGCTGAAACTGCAGTAAGAAATGCTGCCCAACCCTTCTATCTACAATACAACTGAGAACAGAGGACAGACTTCAAGCCAGATGGATGAAAACAGAGGAGATGAGAGAGGGGGACAGTCAAGTGCAAGGAAGCAACAGAGACGTCAAGATGTGACAAGATGTGATAATTTCAGAAAGCAGGCTGGAAGCACTCCATGCATCTACGGAAATAAACATGCATAGCTTTAAAAAGGAGCTAAAGGAGTATTTTTGGATGAGTACCAGGGCAACACTGTGTGTTTGTGCATGTGTGCGAAGGAGACAGTGAGAGACTGACGCAGTGATACAGAACACTGGACCTAAGATCCCGGAGCATCATGCATGCAGCCAAAAGCATAGAGGTCATAAAGTCATAGTAAGAAAAGTATAACTTCAAGTGTGAGCTCTGTGTTTGTATGTGTGTGTTTGCACAAGGATGCTATCCTGAAGTGCATGATCTCACTGGTTGAGGCTAGGGACATTCATTGTGGGATGGTGTATACAGACACACATGTATATGCACATGTACACAATGCCTCAAAAACAGAATATAAAAAGACGGTGGTGTTCAGTGCTCACAATGGACAGCAGTCAACCATTTAAGATGGGAAGAGATAAAGTGAATTGAGCAAATAATGCAGAGGGAATCTTTCTTGCATTGCTATGTGGTGACTGTGAGCCCTTCTTAGAAGCCAGAAAATGGAAGTGCTTTGTGTGGGTTTACGCTGGTGGAGTGCTTTGACAAGATGTTTGGCTATTCAGACTGTTAAGGGATTGTCATGTGACTACAAATCAGCATGTTTGAGGTCTGTGCCTCTCCTCAAGTCACCTGCTAAGACTAATCACAGATGCAGGAATTTCTCCTATATTTCTGCAATCATTTGATGTATGCAAGTACACACTACACATACATGCAAACACAGTAAGTATGTATCTGTGTGTGTGTGTCCATATTAATCTTCAATGTGTCTGCATGTGAAAAGATGAGAAAAACAGAGAGTGGGTTGCGAGAACAGAGAAACAGATACCAATAATGAAACAAACGGGTGGGGGGTGGGGGGAACAAAGGCAGAGAGATCCGAGAAAAAAGATAGAGGAGGCGGAGAGAAGAGGCTTGACATCTGGTTACTGAAGTTTAACAAGATACTCAAAGGAAGAAACAACGATAAAACAGAAGTGGCAGGAAAAGAAAGTGAGTAATCAGGTGGGTCAGAGAGTGTAGCACTCTAATGAGATGCTACATTCTGCTGCTGTATATTGTAAATCCAGACAAGAATAAACAGTTTCCTGCGATAGTTAGAGGCAATCTTGAGAATACTGACGAGACTTGACTGTCTTCTAAAGCAGTTCTCAAAAACCTTGAGTGCTTAAGAAACTGTCTTGCAGCAAGGGGGTGAAATGTTAGTCACGAGCAGCAATAAAACTATTCTGCTGATATATTTGTTTGTTGGTTGTATGATAAAATAGCTAACACAGGAATCTTAAATAGGCCTGTTCCAGTGTAACAATTATTTATAACAGTTTCAGGGTGAGCAATCTGCCTCTCTTAATGGGTCTAATTCTTCAGTATTATTGTTTACTAACTTTCAGTGGAACAATATCGTGATGATTTAATCTTTTGTTATCGCTCTACAGATTTGTGTTGTCTAAATGAATGATGAAGTGGAGTTTTACAGATATGAAGAGGTTTTTTTGGAGACCAAGGTAATAGCTGTCAACATGAGTTTGATCATTTTTATATGTGATTGTGCATCAGTGGTGGCTGGTGACTCAAAAAATTGGGGAGGACCGGAGGAAAACCGACATGGAATCTTACAACAAACCGCATCAAACTATATCATTGTCCCACCTGATGAAATCGGAGGGGTGGGGGGCAATTTATATGCCAATAAAACAATTTGCTTGAGTGGTGAAAAGGCTGCTTCTTTAAAGACATTTAGCATATACATAATGTCTCTAAACAAAGAAGTGCTCATTTTAGCCATGGAGTGGGTCAAATGTGTCATTTTACCAACAAAGTGAAATTCAAATTTATAGTATTGTTCTATTGTGAAAACAAATCTATGTTCTCATCAAAAACAGACAACATATCACATGATTTACATGTGTTTCCTATGTATTTTCTTAGTATACAGAAATATATAAAGTAGCACAAAGCTTATAATGTGATACAGGAACAGATCAGTGCTGAATACAAGAAAGATTGAACACTAAAAACATTCACAGATCTAAAAGTGTAGGTTCACATCAGAAAGTATTAATGCATGTATCAAATACATGACTTACACACTCTTATCTATATGTACGGTATACAAAATATAGTCTACAAAGCTGACATGTTAACACTAGGGGTGTTAACATGAACACAAAACTCACGGTTTGGATCGTATCACGGATTTGAGTCACGGATCAGATCATTATTAGGATCAGAGAAAAAAAAAGGGGGAAACAAATAAAACTTTGTTTTCTATTAATTTTGCAACACACTTACAGCAAGAAACAGCAAGGAACTTTTGCCCATGTTCTTAGATGAAAACAACATTTAAGATGTCTAAATAAATAGATTATGTGTTTAAATAAAATAAAATATATAAAATATTCAATGCTCAGTTATTGCAATATGAGGCATGAAACCTTCCTCTTTCAAACAGTGAATGAAACAGCCTCTGTCCACATCATCAAAACTTGATGATAACAAACATTCACCGCTAACATCAGTTGGCAGCTAGACGCTAATAAGTTGCTCAGCTGCAGCACATTAAACAGCAGGTAAACATAACTCAAATGTCCCTTCGGAACCGTTAGATGCTGGTTTGATCATTGCTCTTCAAAGTCCCTGTTAGGGACACGCTGTTTGCCCATGACTTGTACTTACAGCTTTTTGTTTACTTTGTCTTAACTGAGACATTAAATTTTGCAATTTATCCGCAGTTCATATGCCTGCCGAACCGTGGGGGGCAATCCGTACGGATCATGGATCAACTAATATCCATTACACCATTAGTTAACACTTGTTATTCTAGTTACTTTAAGCTTATTACTCAATATACAGCTCAGCTTAAAAACGAACTAAAGAAACTGTCAGAAGCAAGCAGCCAGACCCCCTGCACTCATTCATTAATCACACAACATCAACAGGTGACTGAACAACCACTCAATTAAAAAGACAGCTCACTGTAACCTCAACAAGCAAACTACCCACAACACATTATAGGATCTCTGCTGCATTCTTGTTAAGGAGATAAAAAACACAAAAAAGCCACACAGAGACATTTAACCATCAGAGATGAAATTAGTGACCAAAGAGACAGAGAGAGAGAAGCTGTATCTGAATCACGTTATCTGACGTCTTGTTCTTTCTATCATGGAGATGAAGTATTCATGTCATAACGTCCATTTATGACTGTTGGTCATCTTGTATGTTAGTTAACAGAATTTTATGGCTGCTGCTTAACCAGTCTGATATCATTAGCAACAATGACAAACAAGCTAACTCTCCTGGTTGTTTCTCCGGTTGCTTCTCTCTCCAGCCTTCCCGGCAGCATCCTGCTGCTGCACAAGCCAGATAATTTCTCCCGTTAGCTTAACAACAGTCCTTAATAGTCCTTCCATTGATGTATAAAGAGTCCTTCAGGCTGCTACAACAAGCCAGCTGTTGCATTGGCTAATGACATACATTAAGTCCAATGTAAGAGATCCCGCCCTGCGGAGGACAGCAGGCACCCGTCCTCCTCTGTCCCCCACTCCACCAATTGCACCCCCCCCACCACCACTTCACACACTGCCCTTTCTCCTCCCGCCCTGCAGGTGTCGCTGTTGAAGCATTTTAAACAGAATATCAGTAATGGATTTTTTCAAAAGAGGAGAGTAAAAATACTTTATAAATAATACTGAGATTTGTAATGGTTTATTTCAACCAAATATTCTTTTTTATATTTTGGACTCCCTTTTGCCTCTCAAAAAATAGAGGAGGCTCAACCTCCTCTGCCTCTATGGACCAGCCTCCACTGTTGTGCGTACATTTGCCATGTTGTGATATCGATATCAGAAAATACTGAGTATTGTGATAAAAATTCCAAGCATATCGCCAAGCACTTTGTTAAAAATGCAAGCAACCTCTAGTCTAATATCTCTCTTGTACCATTAGGCATTCTGATTGAAAAAGAAAAGATCATAAAAAAGATCATTTTCATTACACAAGCATCATAAAAGTCTGATTCAACTCTTCAAGGACCTGGTATTGCCAAGTCCACTCACTCTGACTCTCCAGTCAACACTGAGTAAGCGGCAGCCTCGCATAGACATACTGTTACCACAACAACACACCTACGCTACAACCTGCCATTGCCATAGCAACCCTCCCACATGAAGCTGAGGGCCTTTGAGAACAGCCCAGAGTTACTATAACAACTGCCCCCCCACCAACGCCAACCCAATTCTGAATCTCCCGTCACCTCTGTAGACCCACCTGAGATACAGTGTGAAAACAGCAAACTGATGCTTCATGTCCCTCAGACGGCTTCTTATTGAGATATTTTACACTTTGACTTCATCTCAAATCCTCTGAGCCAATCAGATCCCTACACACAAATATGTCTGGGAGAAAGGACCAATCAGATAACACCAGCCAATCTCAGAATTTCAAAGGGTCAGGCTGAGGTTGTAAACACACTGAGATCCCCCAATAGCCTCACTGACCTCAATCTGGGAAGGATTAAGAACAGAATGAGATGGCATTCTCGGGCACAAACACTCACACACTCATTTTTGTCACTTGGGAGGACACTGTGTTGACTTCTCCTACCTTTATCATAACTGTTATATGCCTTTTCTCAAACTTTAGCCTAATTTTAAAGAAAACAACATGTTCACCGTTCAAAAAATTGTTGTGGGGACCGACTTTCTGGCCTCAGATGGAAAGTAAGTCCCCACAGTGTCCTGAAAAGATTATTGTCCCCAAATTGTAATAAATACAAGGGCACACACACACAAACACAAGACTTGGGTAAAGTCTGTGTCCAATGAAAATGCAGCCATTTTGCTGAGCAAAAAGGTGTGAAGCTGTACATCTTCCTAGCTCGTGTAAGTGTTACCATAATGTTACGCAGGTGTAAACGCAGACATTAAAATTTGTTCCAGAGAGCAAATGCCAGATATTATGGAAATGCCTCCATTCAGTGCATTTTAACATATTTAAACAGTTGGCACTGTCATTTCACCACTACAAAAAACTGTCAGTGTGTTCACTGCAACTCTACATCAAGCCAATATTTATCTCCATTCATATCTTTAGGAAATAAGGATTTAAGGTAACATTCCTTATTTGTATCATAGACATATACACATGAATTTCAAAGTATTCACGATTAAGACTTGACCAATGAATCCTCAAGATCTTGTAGGTTCACAGGTGTGAAAATGAAGAAAACATTAGCTGCGTTATTCTGCTTTTTTTGACTGACATAGAAGCTGTCAATCCTTTATAAATCTTTAAAACTACTCTCCTCCTGCTCTACCTCATCTACAATTTTTGCTTTCATCCCCTCCTCATTCCTGATCTCCCCTTACTCTCTCAGCTCTCTGAAGTGAGCGACGGTTGTCATCCCTCAAGCTGGCCTTTTAAGTCCAGTCACACAGGGATAGAAGAGTGGGGGACACGAGGACACAAAATCGGAGGAGAGATTTTCGCAAAGACGACACTAGAAGAGAAAAAAGATGATAATTTATGTAGTCTGATCTTTACGTTTTGCATGCAGGCAAACTCTTAACACCTCTCTGCAGAGTGTACAATGTCTACTGAAGTTGTAGAAGCAGAAAAGGATCCTTACAGAAGACAAGAAACAACAGGAAATCAAATAACAGTGTTTGTGCGTACACTGTTTTTCACAAGTGGGAATGTTTTTTTTTGTTTTTGCTTTTTTAAGATGGAACAAAAAAAGCAGATAGTGACAAACCAAGCACCTGACACATTCTGCTTCCTCTTGTGCTCTTGTCATAGGAAAAGATTATTATAGGAGGAATTGGAGAGGGTGGGGAGTGGGGATCACTGCCCTCTGGATGTTATCACTACCACAAATGTTCTGGCTCACACACGTATACACTTTCTCCTTTTAACAACACACACACACACACACACACACACACACACACACACACACACACACACACACACACACACAGATGTTATTTCATTGTGTGGATCTCTGCATTTGTTTGTGCATTTAAGTGTTTATGTACGCCTGAAAAACAGCCTGGGACAGGGAGTATAGACTGGGGTGTCCACATACTTTTGGCACTATAGTGACATTCACACTACTAGCACTGCAGATGTTCATCCATAGCTGAAGTGGCTACCGCTTTTTCGGTGTGTAATGGCCTTAAGTGTCTGTTTGTGTGTGTGTGTTGCTGCAAAGCAAATGGCCATTTGGCATAGCCAGTAGGGTAATTATTGTTAATTACTCTGTGAAACTGAGAGTACTGCTGAGAGGAAAACAGAGCGAGTGGGCGATCCTTAGCTCCACTTCATGTGAGTCCAGCCTCATCACCCAGCAGAATTCCCTTACTGACCTAGGATGCCAGCAACACGTTCAGGCGTATTGGGTCAGGAAGTAATAGTAAGAGAGATAATACAGAAACGGTGTCTACAACTATCTTTCTCATACTTATCCATTATCCTGCCCATTCACATCCTCCACTTCTCTGTTCTTCTCTGTGAGAGCTGTTGATGAGTCAGAATGAGGGATGAAGTGGTTCAACTGGGAAATTAGGTAGAGAGTAGAAAGGAGGGTTAAGTAGGAGGAAGAGGAAAGAAGAGGATGAAGATGTAGGAAATGGAAGAAAAGAGTACAGACGAAGAACAAAGAGGATGTGCCATTTTGCTTGATGCATCCAACACACAGCAATTCTTCATGATTCCTGTGCAGAAAGTGCAAAACTTAAATAATTATTCTGTTTGTAACCTATATATAGACAGTGTACTTGTCACTCTTACTTCAATACTGTAATACTGCACACACACACATACACACACACACAAATTTGCTGAACAACACACAGAGTGAGCATTTTCTCAGGAGACTGAGGATTCAAGCAGGTCTTCAAACAAAACACTGTGAGCAACCTGTAAAGTAAACTCTGACAAACTGAGGTCTACACAACATCCCCATGAGCAAGTATAGATAATAAGGACAGGATAAAGAGTAAATTGAGAAAAACAAAAGGGCGTATGGATCACGCCTTGGAGCCAGAAAGGAGACATGTGGGAGCCCTCTTTAGCAGAGAAGAAAGTGGCGTGTGCAAAAAAAAAGAAAAAAAAAAAGCAGGAGTTGAAGGCTGCAATGTGGGATCTGAATCCACAGCGGGGGGTACATCCATAATACAACACACGCACATGATCAGATGAGCCCTGAACCTAATTGAGTCTGAGACACAGAACAGCACTCCTTCATCTGCCTGTTACTGTGTTTTAACATATTTATGTGTTATGTAATACAAGCATAAAAGACGTTGTGCAGATGGACCCTGGGAAATCATTATGTATTTTTTAAGTTCTAATGTCAAAACGTTGTTTGTTCATATGATGTTCTCATGTGAATTTATGATGCTGTGTCGCTACAGTGCCACTCTTAGTAAGGCTTGTTGGTTTTATTTTATTTAGATGTATGATTTTTTAATCCAAAACTAACAGCACTGTGGGATTTCATGCTCCTATATTCACTGAACATTGTTGTGTTCCCTGCAAGAAGAAGTGCTGACCACTGTAGTTCACCGTAAACTAAGTCCTCTTACAATAGCTACAGCTCAACTTGAATAAAATGAAAAAATTTCCACACTCACAATATCTGACAGTTCGGTCTGTTTGATATTCATCAGGTATCTGATATGCTGGAGCTATATGCCTGATATCCTGTGGTATATTTATTCATTTAGAAGGTAGATAAATAAATAAATGTTAAATAAATATTGAAAATTAATAAATATACCAGCAGTGAGCAAGACAGGAGTGCTTTCCTCCTGACATATTCAGGTGTGCACTTTCAAAATTTGTTTTGATGACCACAGCTCAGAAAATTGGGGAAAATGCAGAATAGTTAGGGGAGTTGTATTAATAGAGGTGTGAAATGGGAGCGACCGCTGTCTCTAGAAGTGCTTTTCCCCATTCTGTATTCCAATTTCAAGTTTTTCTTTAAACAATATCTTCAATATTAATAAACATAGAAACACTTGACTCTCCCAGATAATGTAACAGTCCTATAGGTTTATATTATGACTGCCAGTCTCAATTTTTTTTAACTCTGTTTCTGGGAAATCATATTTTGTCTGTGATTTTGGCAATGGTGGATGGCTAACAATACTACAATACCCATGAGCCTCAGTTACCGTTGCTATGGAGAAGAAGCCAGTCAGAGGCATCCATCAGAGCAATAATGAATTCAAAACGCTTTGTTGTTGAAGTTGTAAACAAAATACAGCGCCACAGTTGCTGAATTCAATCAAAAATGACCAAGAAATTAAAACCAAACTGACTCATGCTGCAAACAGTAAAATCAGTTTTTTTCCAACACCGTAATCTTTAGCTTCATTTAGCACATTCATTAGTCTGCATGTGGATGGTACTGTGTGGACTCCATTGCAGTTATTTGTGACTAGCTAACATCTTGCAGAGCTGTCAAATATTTGACATTTACACAGCTAAGGTCAGAGGCACGAATGATTTTCACATGGATGAATACATTTTTGGCATAATAAGTAAATGTTACATTAATACATGACATTCATCCATGGATCCAAGACCTTTTTAACTACCACATAATTATGGCAAATGTGAGACTGGCCTTGATTACATGCATTTTTAGCTCATCAACAGTCACAGAATTTCTTCAAATCAATAAGTTGTCTTGATATTCTGTAATTTTTTGCAAAACATTATTTTCCCTGTGCAGATAAATGGAGTCATACAGGGACTCAAACCTTGCGTGTATTAGAAGGCTAAAGAGGTTTTGATTCCTGCTCTGTATCACATGACAACCCCTGGCTGATCCCCCCTCACATTTCCTGTGAGTGTTCATTGTCAACTGTCAAATAAAAGGGAAAAAGGCCAAAAAAGACCAGAGCAAATCTGTAAGCATTAGTCACGCCAGAGATGTCTGTTATAGCAATGACTAATAGCTCAGTCCCTATAAAGGGACCATTGTAGAACCCATCACCATGCAAACAGTACATTTGCTTTAATGTGTGAGAAAATCAGACCAAAAATAAGCTAGATGCAAAGTTTTCCTTTCTGAGCTTAGTATGTGCAAACTAAATGGGCTCTTATACATTATAAATGCAGTAACAATTGTTTATTATCAGAAAACCCCAATTGTCTAGCCCTCATAATGTAAGAAGCCTGATTTTGAGATTTTATAAAACAAACTGGTACAAATGAAAACAAATGAGTCCGTAACTTGCTTAGTAAATGAGGCTCTATGAGCTGAATGTCTCATACTATCCCATCTGATCAAAGAGATTTCCACACAGTCCTATCATAACACACCACATCCAATCTTCTAAAAATGTGAAGAGAGATGAAATAGAAAAGGGGGGTTGGGAGGGAGTAGATGAAAGGGGCGAGAGGATATGAGATCTTACAAATGCTGTTATGAGATTTTCAGTTAGGAGCTGTGAGGTCCCCTGCTAATGGAACATCACTCTCAGTGGGTGTGTGAGTGTAAGTGTGTCCTGTGCTATAACACAGAGGTCACAATGACTGAAAGGAAAAGGCCTCTTCATTTAATAAAGGGGATCTCTGAAGCATTCTTTCCTGTCTCCTTAAACCGTCATTCTTATTCGGCCTCTGTCCCATTTCTCTCCTTACTCAAACTTTTTTTTTTTTCATCTATGCAACCCATTTCCGATTCGTTAGACAAGTTGCTTGTCAGCACCCAATTATCACTTTTTTCCCCTGCCTCCTTCCTCCTCCAGCTTGTTCTCTTCAAGAGTGTCTTAAAACACAGACAGGCACATTTTTTTGAGATCTGAGCCATCTCTTACCAGTTTGTAATACTGTACATGTACTTTTTATTATAAGTTTTGTTTGGTTTTTTTAATCCTAGGGGATCATAAAACTAGTAAAAATGGCAACATCTGCTGCATGTGTGCGTTAGTGTGTGTTAGGGAGAGAGAGACACAGCAAGACCCTTATGGCTTCTAAATGAAATTGTAAAATTAGGTAGTCTCTCTCTCTCTCTCCGTCTCTCTCTCTTCTTCTCTCTCTTACACACCCACCCAAAAACCCCAAAACACACAGATAGTCAAGCCTGGGGGGACAGCTGCTCTCTGACACACACAGAGTAGTACAAATGACTGAGGTACTCCCCTCTGCTTGGCCAAACATTTCCTCCCGAGCTGTGACTAAGCTGTATTGGGTCACTGAATCACACACAGCACTAAAGGGCTGTGCTGCTTTTTAACATTATTTTTTTAAAAGGAACACACAGTGGGTTCATTAAAACTTACTAGCACAGAATGTTTTTTCTAGCATGTGCTGAGTTGCAAAATGCATGAATTAGGAAGGTTACAGAATCTAACATTGCATTTTAACAAAATATATTTACTACATAAAACCTTTATTTATTAACCTTTATTTTAAAAAATATGTCTGTATTTTATGAGTCCCTCATTTTCCTACTAATTTACTAGGAATTTTCTGAATGATATAAACTGAACTTCCACTGAAGGTGGCAGAGGAATGCAGGAGGGACGAAGGAAGAATGACTTGATCTCCGAGCCTATTTTATTTTATAAGTGTGCATATTAGCTGTATAGTTCCTATGTCTTTCTGCTTTAATAGGTACATTGCTAACATAGACCTCAAACATTGAATAGTCTATGCCCACTGATTAAAGAAATGAAATAAATTATTTTGAACATACTTTTATCTAACAAATTGCACATGAATACCCAATCAATTAAACAGAAAATTAATTTGAATAAAGCATTATAACTCTAAGAAATTAAAGTTTAATTTCCCCTGCTCCCTTTAAATTAATATCTTCTGCAAAAAATAGTTGAAATAAAAAAAAAAATATCTGAGGGAAAACAAATTAAATAATTAAATAAATACAAATTAAACATGGCAATTTAAAATAGCTGTAATGTCTCCCATTACAATCATCAAGGCCCTCCACTCTGCCCAACAAGGTGCAGAGATCTGTAGTATGAGGAGGAAAATTTAAATAGAGTAGGGCCATTAAATCAAGAGAAAATAAGATAAAATCAGGAAAAATATATCTACCCTTATGACAAGTTTCGTTTCACAAATGTCAAAAATAGATTCTCTAAATGTTAGTTAATAACGTGATGTTGACGGAACGAAAAAGGCGGAACTCAACTGCGAGGGCAGTGCAGCACTTGCACAGTCTACAGTGCGCACACAGTAGAGTTCATCTTCAAAAAAAGGCAGCGGTTGCAAGCATGTTTTGATTTAATGACTAAATAATTACCTTCACGAGACAAATGTGAAGTATACTGTGACAACAGGATCTTTGAGGGAATGAGAAAGAAGAATGCCGAGGAGGCTGGAAATTCATGAATGACAGTTGACAAGGACAGTAAGGGAATTAGAATATTAACAGGCTAACATCAAGCATGTGTATGAGAACATGCCAACATGCTAAAATTTGGCATTTTAGGTTCATTCTTATAGCTGATCTGATCAATATTTTAATACAGAGAATGGATGAAAGGAATGTGTGATGTGAGAGGTGTCACTGGTAATGACGAACCCAGAGAGAAACTCTGCAGTTCCTCTTTTCAGCTCATTGTTTTGGTTTTCTCGAGACTGTTATCAACACCGTATCCAGATGCAGTAGGCAGCTGTCGTATGTGAAAAGCTCTAAAAGCTCATTGTACAACTACTGCCCAGCATCGAACAGCACACAAAGTTAGCTACTAGGTGAACATAGTGGAGTATTTAGAAACTAAAGACTGACAAAATTCCCTCAAGAGTTGGTGGAGAACAAAACAGAGCAAAAAGGAGACTGAGTATTGGACTTAAAGTTGCCAGTCGGTTGTGTTTACAGCTCATTGCACTGCCCCCATGTGGCCAAAACAACAACAACAACTCTTCTTTAGCATGCATTTTACTTGTCCATACGTTTTCCATTTCTAATATATTATGATAGAAAATATAATAGTAAATAATAATTTATTATTAATGATAGGCATACATGGAAAGAACTTTTCACCCAGCCAGCAAGTTTGTTCTATTTAATTCATGTGCATGTGTCCAGGTTTTCTAACTCGACAGCGCAAGCAGAGAGGGAGAGGTGTAACAAAAGAAGAAAGTGGGAGAAGAAAGAAAAGAAAGATGGGCAGTCAGTGAAGGAGTGGGCTTTGTTATTGTAGCAGGAGAATGGTGTCGTGGATTTAAAAGGCTGAATGTTGCGATAAGAGAGGGGATCTGTGGTGAGGAGAAGCTTTCAAATATGAGACGCTGTTTACACAAAGACAGAAACGGAGGATTCAACACTAACTAAGACGCACGTAAACACACACGGGCAAACACACACACACACACACACATACACACAATATGGCACTACCTCTCACTGAGGCCCGGCCAGGAAATGAGCCTGAGTGAGTGTGTAGGGAAGATGGAGAGAGTAAGCGGGAGATTAAAAGGCAAGGCGTGAGAGGAGGGGTAGTCTGAAGAGAGGTGGGAGTATGAAAGACAAATCTTCCTAAGAGCGTTTGAGAAGAGCTGTGTGCAAAGCTATCGTTGACTGAAATCCTTTAGAGCATCAAAGATTTACTCAACATGCCTAAACACATGAAATATTCCTACCACAACCACCACCCCACATTCGGTATCACCCTCCTTCTCTTTCGTTCCCCGCATTTTTTTTTCTCCTCATCTCTACCAGCTTTAGACCCACTTTCTCCATCGTTTCATCTGTCATACGCTTTCTTCACCATTTTCTGGCTGGATTTGCTCACGTACCCAAATAAAATAAATTACAGCAAACACTCGGCGCTCAATAAGAGAGAAATACACACAGCCAACTCCGTGTGTGTCTGTTTGTCTTCTCCATCTCTGCTGTCCTGGAGGTTGTTAGCCCATGTGGAAGGTTTTGCTCCTTCTGCCAACATCAGCACAAACACACCCCAGAGTCATTACCACTTCTACACACACACACACACACACACACCCAAACACACACATGCCTCCATGCAATAACCTGTCTACCTAGAGGCATACGTGAATGCACACAGGCACACAAATACACCCTGTGCTTTCACGCTTTCACACATGTAACCACCTTCCCACTTGTACACTATAAACAGCATTTATCAAGCATATTATGAATCTAATATTACTGGAGGTGCAAGTATTAAAACTAATACGCTTCATCCCTGTGCTGCATTTACTGTCTCTCCCCCTCTTTTTTTTCCTCTTCATACTCCAGGAGCTCCAACCATCTCCCTTCATCCCTCCCTCCATCCGTTGCTCCAGCCCCAGATGGTAAAGCACTGTGACCAATTAAAGACTTCCCTGAGGATAGAACCAGTTATAGCCTCAGCCATCTGACCATTTCTGTGTGCAAGTGTGTATGTGTGTGTGTGTGTGTGCACGTAAACCTTACAAAACATATCACTGTGTTTTAATCAGAGTACAAAGCTTTGCCTTTTGGCCAGTTCCACACGCCTATGAGTCCATTGGTATATGAGTCCAGGAATACAGCCATATCGAAAGCCTTTTTTTTAAATTATGCATAAACACACAATGACAAGATCTAGAGTATCACTTCATTAGAGCACAGTGTGGGGCAGGGTTGAGTGGAGCAGAGTGTGGAGGCTGGCCAAAGGTGCTACAGAAATGGCAAAGTATTACACTGTGCATGCATTGGGTCACTGAGGGGGGAAAAGAAAAAAAAAAACAATAGAGTGAAGCTAAGGGAGGCGGCCAGTGCTCATTCACCAGGCATCCATCCAGCAGGGCAGCAGATGAGGGAGCAACTGTCTGTCTGAGTTGCCAGCACTGAGGGGAATTAGGCATATGCCAACCCCACCCCTCTCTCATACACACACAGACAAACATTCACGCTCATCTGTCTACCCACATCCCAAGGTAGCAGCACTGGCACGGGGGCACAGGTGACGGCATATGTCTGCTGTCTACTTCTCCATCAACTGTGAGGGAGGGACCAGTCATTCCTCCGTCTGCTTATGTGTGCACATGTATGTGTGCAGTATGTTTTTACACAAAGTCAAAAGTCCTTGCAAAAGCTTTTAGATATTTGTAAGTGTCTGTGTATGCATTATTAGATTCTGTACTACAGATTGTGGTGTGTCCCTGAGACATAGCTTGAGGGTTATTGGCTTGCTTGCCTCGGTGCTGCTGAGTTTAACCTCCCAGGTTTCTTCACTTTTACTTTTTTCTTCATGTCCACACCAGCACTCAAAAACAGCCTTCAGCTGGCTTTATGGCCCTGTTCGCTTAAATATTGGCTGCAATTCAATTAAGTGGGTTTCTGCACCCTTGCAACTACCTAACAAGCAGCCTATGTACTTGTGCTGTAAAATAGTGCTTCACCATTAGTGCAAAACTACCTTACCAACCACTAGTTGGCATTACAAGAAAGATGGTTAGCCTGGGTGCAGTTACTCTTTAAAAATGCCAGTTCTCTACCTCTCCACGCACAGGTTATTGGAGAATGTATCTCTCAGCATCTTTTATGTGTCTATAAGCGCTTGAATCACCTGCCCTGAGTGAAATGAGTGCCAATGCCTGTGCATGTGAATGTGTGTGAATACATTTTCATGCTTGTGTGTGTGTTAGTGTCAAAAGGGGTTATCAGATGTATAACTTGAACCAAGAAAACCCTCCTGCCCCATGCTCAGATAAGGCTTCAAAGCCACTGCCAACATCAAACAAAGCGGCAGGAGCCTGTCCTGGACCACACTTACAACCACATGACTCCTGGAGGCTATTATACTGCAAGTTCCACTCTTTACAAACACACATTTTAACAGCATGAACACAAACACTCGTTAGCACATCCATTCACATCCATATTCATGTAGAATTCATATTCAAACTGTGGCTGTGTTCTGTTAATCTCACAGAGAAGAGGCAGCAGGCCCCTGAGGGTTAGTGCTTAGCTAAGCTAAGCTAATCAAATCAACTAGAGGAACAGTGGCGCATCTTTAGCCCATTATATAAACATTATTAAACATATACACCCAACACACGCAACCACACACATCTGTATTTGTTAACATATTAAATCCTTTCTCATTAGCCTAGCTCAGTAGCGTGGGTGTTGAGCTAAATGCAGAGCATCTCTGACATCATTTATATTTTCATAAGAGTAAAAGCCAACATTTCCAAGACAGCATATGCTTAAAAGTGTGTCTGTAGGCTATGTGAACATTTATATAATGTTTATCAAAGCAACAGCTTCTTAATTGACCAACAGCAAAAACACAACCTCATCCAGAGGTCACAGGTCCTCTTCGTTCCTTCTAGTATTTGAGACTCGACGCAGGACCATAATTGGGTCGGGTCAAAATTATACTTATTTCAACGGGGTCTGGTAGGCGGCCTGTTGTATTGCTGCAAGACTTGGGTCTGTGTGTCAACATGTCTAATAGCTGAGTGGATCCAAACACCACAGGACAAAATGCATTTTCTAAGGTTGAGAGAGAATGTAAACAAACCTATAGTTTGTTTGCTCTTGTCTGAAACAGTGGTAAACAGCGGTGTTTTTCCATTGTTTCTGTTTCTTTTCACACAGAAAAAAATTTGAGTGAAACAAAATGCATCACTCAAAACCACATGAGAATGTTCACTTTGCTTATTGGTTGGTTGGTTGTGTCTGAGCCAGGAGCAAGAATGTCAACACAGGAAGAAGGTCCTAAAGAGGATCTGGCCGAATAACAAGAATGCAACGTACTTTGTCTTAAGTCCAGAACAGACCTCGTCTCACTCTCTGGCTAGCTGCTAGTAACTGTTGATTTTGCAGATCTGCATCCAAGTATGCAAAGCGCACCTGGCAAAGCCGTATAGCTCAAACTTGCAGTTGGGTTGGATAGAGGCCGGATCACGTTCCCACTACAAATGAACTGCTCCAGAATTAATTTGTGTCAGGACTAAGACCACTTCCTCAAAGGGTTTACATATTTTGGTCCGTACCGGAGTACGATTGCAGTGTACACAATGTATAGGTATACAGTAGAGGATGGTTTGTCCTGCGGGACTACAGAGTTTCAAGGCGCCTGCTTTGCCCTGTTCAACAGCTAGTTTTATTCACAGTGCTACACATGTTATATTCAGCAGTTCTATTGTCTAACACAGTGATCCGCTGGGTTGTTAAAGCCCTCTTCAGTGATGTTCAGTAGAAAGCATGTTTTCCGATGGGAGCACTACAGCACCGTCTCTCTCAGACTCAATTATGGGTGCGACATCTGTCCTGACTGACAGCGCACTACAGTGTGTGACTGTGACTGTGTTTCTGTGCGTGTGTATATGCATGTGCCTGTTTATAGTGGGCCCCAATGGCAGTAATGTTATAGAGCAGGAAGCCCTGTCCGCCAAAGTAGATGAGATGTGCAAGGAAATGGCAAGCCAGACATAGTGATAAAATCTCTTTCCATTTGGAGTCTTGCCTGGTCCGCAGCTTAGAGACACTACGTGAACACACACACGTACACACACACACACAAAAGGCAGAGAAGGGACTGTAATTGTAAATGAAACTGAGAGGTGATGGTAAGGCCAGCGAGAGGGGGGAGCAGAAAAAGCTAGAAGTGTCACTGCAAGGAGAGACACGAGAGATAAAATGCTCCACTCACGCACGGGCCTCTGCTCCCAATCAATACTAGCAGACACAGAGATACAACATCCTCTGTCTATTCATCTGCACTCTCTCCTCCACCTATCCACCTTTTCCTTATGTTTGTCCTGCTATATCTCTCTTCTTTAAAACACAAGGCTAAACCCATATGTTTGTCTTTGCTACAAAGATGCTTATCCTCATCTTTAATCTTCCCATCCTTCCTCCTCTGTCTCCATTCAATCACTGGCTCCCTCCACCTTCTTATGCTATGCGCTTCAATCACCCTCGTACCTTTCTCCTGTGATGAAGTTCAATGAACAGCTGTATTGACAAAACCATATACCTGCATGACCAACACCAGCTGGGGGACGGGGCAGGGACCAGACTGAATCGACTGTGGAGATGTGGATTGACGGAAAGAGCGGGATTCAGATGGGGAGCCAAAGCAGAGAAGAGGGAAATCGGTGGGTGGGGTTTCTGTGTCATCCGGTGTAAAAGATGCGAGAATGCGAGATGACATCTCCCCATTCAGTCTATCTCATTAAGTGAAGTAGAGGAGTGTAACTTGGCAGTGCAAACTCCCTCATGAAAAGACAGGGAAAAGAGAGACACAAATCAGAGACACACACACACACACTTACAACGCTGAGCTCAGCAGAAGCATGATTCAGCCGCTTCTACTCTCTATGTATGTTTAGCGGTGCACAGGCTCAACCAGTTGACGAAAAATCAACACTCCTGTTCTTTCCCCTTTCCACAAACATACAGGCATGAAGGCTGCACGTGTACAAACACACACACACACACACACACACACAAAAGATAACTGCATTTTGACCTTGGGTAAGCATTGCTTCACTACATAAACAGATTTCTAGCTTACATAAGGGCCACAGTTTCATCAGGTGAAAGGATTCCTTTACTTCATTGGAGGATGGAAGAAAGCAAATGTAGGCCATAAATATAATGAAAATGAAAAGTGTGACTGCAGAAATGTGGCATTTTGCCGCGGCTTGTTTGGAAAATGATTCGCCCAACAGCTTTCGTTTGCCTTAATTGAAATTTCTAGGTCTCATCTCTCCCCTTTTCCTTCTTTCTTTTCCGTTTTCAGTCTCCTCAATTTGTGCTGGCTAATTGCATTTAGAAGTTGTATGGCGGTTAGTATCTGCATTAACCTTAGGAGTCACATCAGGCAGAGACTATTTAAAACGCATCCCTATAGCGCCAGATGTATTGTGGGTAATGCCTGGGGGAGGTGTAACCAATCACACTGGAGCTGAGAGGAAGAGCTCATCATTTATTGGTCACACACACTATTAAGCATCGCCCCACTACCCATTTCCAATACTGCCGCTTCTGTCCCCATTCCTCTCCTTTCCAATTTCCTCATCTCTGCATTTTCACATGATCCATCTCGCTGTCTTTTCTTAAAAACCGCTCACTGCAAAACTTATTTTTTTCTAGCGTCACATATCTGAAGATAGACGTTTTCTTCCTTTCTCTCGTGGGGTGGCGGAGAATAACAGAAGTGCAAGAATGCCTCTATTTGAGAATTCATCAAGGCTTTGGTTCTCCAGCATTATTACTACATTACTACAAGACTGGGAATGGATGACTGCTGCCAAATGCGGAGGCTAGAATCTGTATATCTGCCAGCACGGTGACTCCTATGGTGCTTTCTATGACAGTGAGGGTATATGGGGGGCTTTATAAGTAAGAGCAATGTGATACTTGTCTCAGCGAGGGCTTGTTGTTCTGCTAGCTAGTTGTTGGACACGCTCGCACACAGGCTGGTGCGTAGGATAAGGACAACCATGATGGCCATGTCAGGCTGTTGTCCTTTTCTTCTGCAATCTGATGTGTAGGAGGATGTCAAACAGACACATAAAAGCGCAAACAAGTACACAGAAACACACACTCGCATGCAACAGACGGAGCTTAGTCAATCTCTTAGGGCCCAACCTTTCTTCAGGAACCATAAACTCTGAGATCAGAGGATGGAGGTGTGCCCAGAGAAACTACAGGTGACCTTTGATCTCAAAGAGCTTCATAAAATCCAGGTTAAATGAATGCCTGGTCTAACACTTAATCAAAGACAGTGGAAAACAACCAATGACTAAGACACACACTCACAAAGTATTAGAAATAACGCTGTTACGCAGAAATGAAGCTGTTTCAGTTGAGTCATTTACCAAGATGGTCAACCAGGTTATGGCACTGCTAGTAAAAGTAAAACACTGTAAAGTAAACACTGCAACTATGTGTTCCCTTTTATTACTATTATCAGTGAATCATCTGAAAAATAAATAAATTAATTAATCCAACTAACTGAGTGTTACCTGTGTAGCAACAGTATAGCTTATGCATCTATGCTTTAGAACTGCACTATCAAAACAAAAATATGCACACATACACACACAAAAAAACACACCGAGCACAAAAAAAAGAGAACTGTTGCCTCCAACTTCCTTCATTATGACAATCACAGTAAGTTTAGTTCCTTAATTCCTCCCAACTCGTCAATCTAATTGTCTTGTCTTATCTAATCTTTGAGTCCTGATTGGCCAGCTTCCAGCTCCAGAGGCTTCATAAAAAAAAAAAAAACAGTAGTAGTGGGACTTCACTTCTGTTTCTCGTTCTCTACTCAGAATGGCAACTTCTCAAATACATCTGTACATGTTCAAGCCCAAATGCAATCTGAAATATGAGTGGACAACATGAACGACCCATGGAACAACCTTAGCAACAAAGACTACTGAACGCCTGCAAACGAAAGGCTCAGGGCAGGCTGAAACCTGTGCTTTTGTCTTGCAGGTAGCATATTACATACATTCACCTCAAGTTTTGAAACTTTGACCTCATTAACTAGGACATCCAACATCATAACAGTATATAAATCACAAAAAAATCATCCCCGTTAACAAATAAACACTAACTGCAGCAACAGTAACTGTTAGTAGGATAAACTCACTGTTGGTTTTGGTGTTTTCAGGGGCATCTGGTGCTTAAAGTAAAAAAGTGTTAAGAATGTAGGCCAATACTTCATTGACTTGTATAACCACAGTGGAGATCTCTGCTTGCGACAAGCTTACTGCCAATAGGCCATCCTGCCTTCCCATTCAAACCTTTAGAGGAAGATGAAAACAAAAACAAATGAAAAATCAAACGTAACCTTTTTCTGTATTACAGAAAGGTGATCTTTCTCTGCATCTCTATGGCCCTCCACCATTTAGTGGACATAATCCAGTATTTTGCTGTGATGGCCAATTAACTATTCTCATGCGTAATATTACTACACCGCCTAAGGCAGTATTGGTATTTGGGGGCTGAGCAGAGCTACGTTTTCATTTGATTAATCTAAGTTTAGTATCACAGAGGGTATAAAAGACACACACACACATATACACACACTTTCTACTCACTCCCTTTAACTTCTTACACACAAAGAGAAGCAGGGATCATCTTTCTAGGCAATCAACCACACGCACAGCCAGGTGTCTGATCTTATGTGTCAGACAATACAACACCTGGAAACACCGTCACAGTATCAGGCACAATGGTGTGCAGGTGTACTGCTGTAACTGTTCCTCTGCTCAGACAGCAAGCTTTAAGTTCTATGTTAAAACCCTTCCCTGCTCTTTGTACGAAACAGTGACTGAGGATGAAACACATCCCTGTGAGTAAGCCCTCATGCAGCACTCAGGGCACAGATTACTGCATGGCCTTCTGGCCCTACAATTAACCCAAACACCCCGCCACACACACACATCCCTTCTGTCTGCCCTTCTCTGCTTCTGGTTGTGCTTTGACGTCACCTTTGAAACACAAATCCTTAAAGGCAGCATTATCAAAGAGCTTTTTATTGCAACCGAGCCTGAGCAAATTAGTGAGAGAGGCAAGGGCTGATGAATGGAGACAGAAAGGTGACTTGAGTATGAGAGACAGGAGGACAAGGGGGAGGAAAAGTAGGGGTGGGAGGACTAGGTATTGTTTGCCCACAATGGTCCAAGAAGGCGTGCAGCTGCTGGGGAAATCACAGATGGACTCAAGAGCTACGCAGAGAAAAGACAGGATAGACCCTGCTGCATACCCCTGACCCCTGCAACTGGGTTAAGAGGTTAGAGACACAGAAAGAGGCTCAGATAACAAAGTCCCTAAACACCTCCACTCATGTACTCTGTCTAGCTCTCTCACACGCAGATCTATAAATACTGTGTGCTATCAGCAGTTCCGTTTTACATTGTCCTGAGCCTGAGCCTTGCCCCACATTCAGATCATACTGCTCCTACTACAAATACAACTGTCCTAATAATTATACTTCTACAATGAAAAATCAAGCCACTTGATCTGTTAAGAGCATAATTAGTTTTGTTTCTGCCAGCATCTGTCACCTGATGCAGACCCAAATGAGAGCACACCAGTAGCGATGTTTCTCAGCGCAGAGTGACCTGGATACACTGGGACACAAATAAGTGCAACTGGAATTTTCTGCCAATAAGCATTTGGTTTAAACTTTGACCCAGAGAGGAAGGTCAGCCACGTCCGGGGATAAAGGAATGAAGTTATGAAGGGAACGGAATTCCCAACTATGACAGCTGTGTCCTCAGTGCGGCGGGCCTGTAGGGTAGATATACGTCTCTGGGAGAAAGAGAGCGAGAGAGAGAGATTGGGAAGGGGTGGTAGAGAGAAACTCATCCTACTGTTTGAAACTCTCACATCATGCCAACACACCGGGTGCTTTATTGAAACAGGTCAGGGCAAGGAAACAATTGGTGTGGGAAGAGGTGATGCGTGTGTACATGAGATTGAGAGAGAGAGGGGGGGGGGGCATGATTTTCCACAGTCAGAACAGGTGAGATTCTGCGCGACACTGGAGTGCAACATTTCCACTTACACTCTTTCCAAAGGGTGCGCAGATCACAGCTAGTTTTTGGACGGGCTCTAGTTATTGATTTTTTTGTCACTGTCACTGAATCTGCCTTGTTTTTACTTGGACTTACAAACCACTAACAACAAGAGTTCACAGCACACACACAGAGAGGCTGGGCAGCTGCCTGAGGCTCCAAAACCCTCATGGGGACCAAAAGCCCTTCGCTGAAAACGCTGTTGTAAATGTTGCCGTAAATGTTGCTGTAAATGTGTTTGGGAAAATGCAACACTAAAGCACAATATGTACTGACATGACTCAAGACAGTTCCTGCATTTTTACCTAATCATGAGCCTTTGTCCTATATGTAGTGGCCCTGTGCCAACATCTAATTTTAACACCTTTTTAATTTCATTGATATTATGCTTACACATAATCTTTTAATCCTAAATAAATGTATGTTTAATCAAATTACCACAAACTAACACTAACACACAGCAAGCCTGGGCCAGGGTAGTATTCCAGATTAGGAGTACTAGTTGGTTTCTGGGGCTCTTGGCAAAATATAATAAAGCTGCCATGTGTAGACTATCATGTGCCCTGTACCTGATTGGTACTTAAAAGTAACAGGATACATATACAATATAAGGGTAAGAAAAGGGGTCAACAGGGGCTCACAGCTCTACTTTGTTAATCTGGCATTGAAAATAATGTAAACACTCCAACATAAGTCAAATCCATCAAGTGGCATAATCACAACACTATTACAAAAATGGGTCATATTAGATTTGCCCTAAATTAGCACTTTAATTAGCACTGAATTGTTTTTGAAAGGTGCTAAACAAACAAACTTCCCTTGCCAAGGTTGAAAGCCAATTCGATATAAAACATAAATTTCCAATCATGTTTGCATATGTGTATTGTCTCACCCACATACTCCTGTGGGACATGTGTGTCCTCATGCATTTGCTAGTACAGCACAAGATACAAACAAGACGGGGACCCACTTATGTAAACATTGCTCTATAGCACCACTAGTGGTAAAAAAAACTCCACAGGGTACGTTTAAAGAATAGCAGGCAGATTCTCTATTAGCACACTAAGTTAACTGGATACATTTATTATCAAATTACAAATAAGCATAGACACAAATATATCAATATGATGTATTTAGACAGTTGGAGAGGTAATTTGGCTGATTGGCTGATTATGATTGGTACAATTTTTGACTAGGGTTAGCTTTGTATTTAACAGCTTGATCAGTTATAACAGATACATTTACAGCTGTAAATGTATGAGCATCTGTAGTAACAACATGTGGTTTATCTGTACACTGACAGTGTGTTTGTGTGTGTGTGCTTAGAGACTCACCAGTAAGGTTGGTGCGTGCACTGTAGGATCCCAGGTACCGCCCGTCTGTGTTGGGTGTGTAACACTCAAACAGACCCTGGTCCTTGGCCTGCACTTTGGTGATGTGAAGCACGGCTGAGTCGCGGCTCAGCCTCTCCACATAGATCTCTTTACTATTCACCCTCTGGGCATAAACGGCGTAGGCATAGTTTGGCTGAGCCGTGCTCACGATGCGGATCTCCCTGTCCGGTGCTGATGCCAGGTACATGGACCACTCAAAGTCCTGCTCCACCCCCTCTTTGTAGCCCGTCACGTTGCACCAGATGGTCACATGGGAGCCCTCAGTCCGTATCAACGGTCCACTCTGCACAGTTACAACTCTCTGAGCCACGGCAACACCGGCTACAGACGGATGTGAGGAGAGAGAGAGAGAGATGGAGAGAAGAAAAAGAAAGAGGGAGAGTGGATGGGGTGAAGGCAGGGAGAGAGGAAATGGAGAACATGGGTTACAAAACTGCGGTTTAAATATTTAGCATTAGCAGAGTTTATGCACCCCAAATCTCCTGGGAAATACAGGAACAGCGTGACATGTGCAGTTAAGCATTCTCGAGAGCCCTTACTGAGGTTTAGGTGTGCACATATACACACACACACGTAGTTTTTGAACACCACTAACCACTTGAAACATTCACAGTAACTCTTTTTAACAGCTGTCATCCAGTCACGCTCACTGCTATTACACGCACTCACGTTAACCCTTCACCACAAGGACAGCACTGCAGCTGTACTACACGTACTGTAGGTGAAAGGCAGCCATCTGGGAGTTGGGAGAGAGGTCAGTGTGAGCTGGTAAAACACGAGTCAGGAGGGCATGTTAAATGTGTCAAGTTGTAGAGAGTACAGGTGTTTATGAAATGGATAATAAATACTGCTTTGCCTGACATCCATAGTCTTTAGTCCTTGTGAGCACAGATGTGCGAAGACTGCTGATTAGAGTTAGACCAATAAATGCAGCCGGGTTGATATATCTGCTAAAGTATCACTGATATATCATATGGCACATATGGTGGTTGATAAGTAAGCAGAAATTTCAGTGCAGAGATGCCAAACATATGTTTGAGGCAAATTAGAAACTGTGTCATCATTAGCTTGCCCACCAGAGAGCACGTAGAGGTTTACTTTTCAACTAATAAATGTCTTTAACAGCCAAATTTAAAGGATTGTAATTAAAACTGTTTGTTATTCATTTATGTAAAAAAAATTAATATCTGCCACAATGTCATCATCTTTTTTTATTTTTTGAAACATTAGTATCCTCCTCAGAAGTCCATTATATTTCTGGCTCTACTACAGATGTAACATATTGTGATAATTATATTTTGTGATACATGTTATGCTGAGCTGAAAAAATGTGTATTGTCATTATCACTTAAATCTTTGCAACTATCTCTCCAAATTGTTTGCATTGTTTTAATTTACATGAATGAAATAACATACGTTAACACTGTACTATAAGAGGTCAAACCTGAAAATGTTTAAATTTGATTTTAGGTGCTTGGGGAAATTATTCCAACTAAGTTTAGACATTTGCTTCTTTTCAAGATTTGTAATGTCCCAATTGAGTTTTATGAGGATCTGCTTGTATCACCATTGGTTTATTTTTCATTTAAGATATTCCATCATTTGCATTTTGCAAATAGAAAACTAAGACTGTAGGATGAACTTCAAAACACTGTTGTCAAGTGTACGCTTAAGAAGGAATATATAAGAAATATTCTATTGTCATATGATGGATTGAACAATGAACATGTAGAGAGTATTGTAGCAGACAGAGCAGCCTGTGGCTTAAACCCCAAGTGAAGACTGATAAGTACTTTTCTGTACATTGCTTTGTAGCCTATATTTAGTAAGACAGCATATGTGAATTATGCCTCAACTCCTTGCATGCACATGCACATGCACATGCACACCCACATACACCAAACACACACAGAGCATTCACCATTCAGGGAACAACTACAAACGCCCCTCTCATTTGGGGCCGGAGACAACAGAGCACTTACACATACCCCAAATCCAGACAGAGCGACAAGTACGCCGTTTCCTGCCTGCACAAGCAACTGGGGATTGCAGCTGTGTTTGTGTGTGTGTATGTGCGTGTGTGTATGTGTGTATGAGAGAGTGTGTGTTGTAAGAGGCTGTGTCTGTGGGCACAATGCTTGGCATTAATAATTCACCACAACAGCTTTTTAACTTCAACATCCTCTCATAGTAACTTTCTCTAACAGTTCCACAACATACCCCCACCTTCCATTATTAGTGCGAGTCCATTTAAGCCCGTGTATGTGTGTGTCCATGCGCGGGCATGCATGAGTCTGTGTGTCTGTATTGCAGTAAAAGGTTATCTAGTTGAAAAATTAAGACACCTTTGCAGATTGTGCTCACTGAGTCGGCAAAACGGAGGAAAATGGGAGGAAGGTCCACATTCATTTTCCTGTGTGTGCAGACGTGTGTGTGTGTGTGTGTGTGTGTGTGTGTGTGTGTGTGTGTGTAGTTTTGCATATCTGTCTGTGTGGATCTGTCTGTATGTCTTATTTCCTTCCTCTGCTCGGAGCTTCAGGTCTTTTGTCTATGTCTTGCATTTTGAAGCACACTCCACCCATGGGGTATTAAAATCTTTACAAATCTCTGATTTGGGATTTAAATTCAGTCACAGTGGTAAGCCAAAGTGAACACTGATGAGAGTAATCATTCTGTATGGTTTGATTTCTCCCAAAGGACTCCAAAGGACTAATGAGGATATAAATTCTGAAATGGTACTCATAAATGCTTTGACTTTAAAATTTTAAACTTGTTAAATCTGTTTGGAGGAAAAGAAAAGGAGAAAGAAAATGATTTTATTTGACCAAATGACAGAGTTTTCTTCATATCAGCTGCCTCTACATTATTGAAGGAATATCTTAACTGCTGTCGTATATTACATAAAAGACTGAAAGGTATGTTAAGCTCGCTGTAAAGTCACTAAACCCTGCCTGATTCCTTCACCGATATGTCTTATATCTATATACTATAGGAATGGTTAGGAACAGTAACAAGGTTTGCGCTCTTAAATCCAGGCTTTTCAAAAGATGGCATCAGGTGCGTATGACCTAAGACAACAGTTCCATTTTATACAGACACTGACTGCCCACTGACAACAAAAGAACAGGCTCCCAGGATGCAAAAGAATCAATTTATTTCATCACAATGGTCCTTTGACTGAAATGTTCATTTTTTTGTATTTTTTTTTCCTGTGTCCCTTTTCACACATGAAATAAAATTTTTCTTTTGTATCCTGGGAGCCTCTTCTTTTTTTCTCTTTATGAAATAATACTATAGGACTATCATACAAGGCTTGAAATGATAAGCTAAGTGAACTAGTGCTTTGTAATGATTCAGTTCTTCCAAACTGCAGTCCTGTCGAATAATGATAATAATACATCTCCTGACGCTTGACACAAATAGACATAATCAACATGAAGTTCACCTTTTAGACTAGTTTTTTTGTTTGTTTGCACACAGAAATGCGTAATAATCCAAACTAATGAGACACTTAAGGAACAAAACACATGAGTGGAAATGTTATAGATTTAAGATAAAGTTATATTAAACTGTGATGAGGTTTAGAATATCAGTAGCTCATATGGCTGGTACAGAAACCCAGACCAGTCGTACCTTTTCAGTCTCTTAACGCCAGCTTTGCACATAACATCACTGCTTTGTCCACTTGCACACATCGTACCACACTACTGTGTGGCTAGAGGCTAAAACCTGCTAAACATTTGGCAACTGACATTTAAAAATTTAATCAACATGGAAAACCTTCCAGGTTCAGAAAACAGCAAACGCTGTGGAGTTAAAAAACTGAAATTGACAGAAAGTCTATAGCGAAGGGTGCTGACTGAATCTGGCTGAACATTTATGGGAAGCATTAGGTAAGAGAAGCAGCCATCTATCCTGACTCAGACTTCAGTTCCCAGCTTTTCTTCACTGTGATGTCAGTGTGCTAATCTGGCGGCGCCCGGTCTACCCACATTCAGCTCAGATCAGCTCAGAGCTGTACCGCTGCATCACTGCTTCTCATGTTGCAGCTACTCATCTAAAAACTGCTGGAAACATATTACTCATACACCCTAAAAAAAAAAAAAAAAAAAAACCCATACAACTCATACTGTGTTGGCGCACTAAGAGCTTTCCTCCGCTCGCCTGTCTCCTGTCATCTTTCTGAAACAAGCTGCCTCCTTATTTCTGATTACTTTCACTCCTTTCCTCCGTGTTTCACCCATCATCAATCCTTCCCTCCGTCCTGCCCCTACACACTCTCTCTCTCTCTCTCTCTCTCTCTCTCTGTCTCTCTCTCTCTATCTCTCTCTCTCTCTCTCCTGTCTCTTCTCTTTGCCTCGCGGTTCTCTGCGTCTTTTCAGGCAGGATTTAAGCAGCTCTGTGAAACTTCAAAGTGCCCATCGCTCTGCGGGCTGTTTAGAAAGACTGACAATGACATACCAAACCCCGCAGACCTTCAACTGATCGCTCTATTCCACCACCCTTCCACAATAATCCCGTGCCCGCAACCTCCCCCACTTCCGTCACCTCTGGCTGCGCCGCCTCGATCGCACAGTGCCCATGTTTGCTCAACAAGGCCTCAGATTTTCTATTATTAACGCTCATCTCCATCTCTGCATACCGCGGATGTCTTGCTACCTCTCCTCCCGCCCTCGCTCTCTCTGGCTTTCCTCTCCTGTGTCTCATCTCTCATCTTTGCTGAGAGTTGCTTCCCACACAGCTTGTTGAGTGAACACAGGAAACATGCGTCCCATGTCAAGACGATGGTCAACGTCCACGGACGGGCTTCTCTAACCGACCTTGCCGTTCATCAGCTGGAGCATACAGAGCAATGGAACCAGATGAGTCTAAACACACAAACATAACCACACACACACACACACACACACACACACAGGGAAAGCTGCAAAGAGGATTATGCTAAGTGAAAGGGGGGTTAAACACTAATCCAATCATTTGTGGCCAGTGTCTTATTCTCAGTGGAAACAGCAGTGAGGCCACTAGCATTCATGCCTACTCACATCTTCACTCTTCTATGACACATGATAATTATACACCTAGAAAGGTGTATAATCAAAGCACTGCAGGGTGCAAGTAATTTAGAGGACAGTCACAGCAGTGCAGAGATGTGCTAAAGCCGAGATTCTAGTAGTCTGCCACCGCTTCTCATTTTGTTCCATTCCTCATTATACACAAACACTAAGAAGAAACCCAGGTACAGTACGACATCCCGCAATACAAAAGCTAACTCTTGTTTTGATTATTAATAGTAGCAACAACAGGATGGATATGAAAAAAGGCAGCTGCTTCTGTCTCCTCCACTTCTGTTTAGAGTAGAAACTGTCTCGGTAAACAATGCTTCATTGTCATCTTCCGACTCTGCTGATGGTGTTGTGTGCATGATCACCTTGTTACTTCAGAGAAGATATATACACACACACACACACACCCACTGAATGAAAGAGGGGCATCATCAAGACTTATTTCACAATTATGTGATTAAGTAATTAAGTAAGTAGTGTTTAAAGGACCAGTGTGTAGGATTTAGTGGCATCTACCAGTGAACTGAATACCCCTCCTCTCACCCTCCCCTTCTAAGCGTGTAGGAGAACCTACAGTGGCCACGAAACTTGTGAAAACTGTGCAAGGCCCTCTCTAGAGCCAGTGTTCGGTTTGTCTGTTCTGGGCTACATGACGCAACATGCAACATGCCAGGCTCTGTGGAAGAAGACCCACTCCCTGTGTAGATATAAAGGGTTCAATCTAAGCTAATGAAAACACAACAATTCTTAGTTTCTGAGGATTATGCACTAATTAAAACATATGAATATTATATTCCATTTCTGCCATGTCCGTTTTGCTAGATGCCACTAAATTCTTCTAAGTCAATAATAAAAAGAAATGCTTAATGTTTAGCAAGTAACTTGGTGGGTATGACGTTCAGTTGCCAGTAAATGATACAGATGTAAATCATTGGGTAATGGTTAGGGGACGCTCTTCCCTACATGACAGCAGAGAAGCCACTCTAGAAGGCTCTTCTGAATTATCTGCTTCATAAGCGATGGGGTCCTACATGAACACAAAAGATTTCTGTATTTGTGTTTTTCTCACTGGTTTTAAGTCAGCGGGAATCAGTTGAAAAAAGGTGATGTCACAGAAATCTCAAGAAAGATGTGTTTCCATACATTCCCAAGACACTGATTAAACCACACACACACTGTCCTGTTGAAGCAGAATAGCTGAGTTTGAGAGTGTTGAACTCTTAATTAATAATGACTAATATTTTTTATTCTGAAATTTTTCGGTTACTTTTACTTGCTTCTTAACGTCGTGTTTTTATTTCCATTGTTCTAATTCCTGTTCTTATATTCTTTTGCTTATGTAAAGCACTTTGAATTTCCTTGTGTATGAAATGTGCTAAATAAATAAACTTGCCTTGCCTAAGTGTTGCTCATTTAGTCATGAATATTTTATGTGATGGAGAAATACTTCTGAAATCTGAAGCCAAGTTTTCAGGGGCTTTAATAAGACATATTGGTAACTACATCAGTATTTATGATTCTGGCAGTGGTATTACTTGGTATCAGATTGTAACCACATTTCATGGCATTGCCCACATCTAATGGTGTGAATGAACATACCACCCATAAACTTTTCTATATAAACTTTTCAGAGGAAAGTTGAAGAGAGGGGGAATTAAAGTAACTCCAAGCAATGTAGTATGAATTAATTATGAACATGCTAGTTAGACATTAGAAAATGGACCCAGTCAATGTCCCATCTCCCCAAGGGAGGTTCACACTCATCCCACAGATCTGAAGTCTTGTGAAGATTCCCAGACAGCCCGGTAGCAATGAGGAGAGGAAAGTAAGGCAATGGTGAAAGGAGAGGGAAAAAAAAAAAGAGGAAGAGGGAGGAAGCAAAAAAGGAAAACGACAACTGCCTCCAGGATGCTGAACACCATAAAAATGCACAGAACTAAATGAATGTACCAGTGTACCACTTCTTTATGTGTGATGCATGTACAGTATGTGTGACAGAGAGAAATAAACGCTGAGGAAAGATGAAGAACGTAAGATTATTTCCCTCTTCACACTTCTCAGCGCTGGTTAACCATTCTTCAAATTCACTCCGCGTCTTTCTCCCTCTAGGCCCCTGAAAGCATTTGACCCCGTTAACATCATTACCAGAGAGCAAGAGTGTAAGAGAGAAACAGGGAGATTCCAAGAGGAGGGAAAACTGGAGGGAGAAAGATGAAAGCGGTAGAAAGAGGAGACAGTTTTTATGTAAGGGAAACATTAACATTTAGAGAGGATATGGTCATGGTACAGTACGAATCATGCCCGTTTCCTGAAATCGTGCAACAAAATAAACCTGTATCCGCTTTGTCGCAAAATAATAATCACTTTTTCTGTCATTGCCTCTCTTCTTCTTCATCTAAATTTGACATACCGTGAATTTGTGCTCGTGCTGACGCTGGTGTGATGTAGTAGTGTAGCGGTATGAAAAATTATAAAAACTCTGTCCTTGAGGAAGTGAGTGAGTTTTTGTACATGGTGCTGGGTAAGCATGTCATCCTAATGTAAACCATGTAATGGATCGATGTGCAGTCCTTACTTTTTTTCCCCCTCATAGCTTCCTCAGATTCTCGGATCTTTGATTGATGGGCTCTAGGCAGCATAAAATATGACAATTGAGGCCTTCTCCTCTCACTCTTTTTCCATTTACGACTCCTTGTCCTTCCCGCTGTGATAATCATCATCTGCATCAGAATGTAGACATCAGTGTAGCAGGGCTGTCATTACCAACCTCTGACCCTTTTGTCAGCTTCAAAACCTTCAACAAATCCCATACCCGCCGCCTGATTTATTAACTGGGATGTTAAAAAAGGCCGATGAAGGAGATTCTACATTACAGAAAAAGCTACATCATTTTACAGCGTTCAAGGCAAAACGTTCTAGCCGCTGAAGGTCTGTCAGCTGCGAGACAGGTGTGTGTGTGCGAGTATCTGACATGGAGAAACAAATCGAGGCAGAAAGACTGAGTGGTCTACTCCCATTAGAGGGCCAGTAAGATGGGCCAGCAGGCTGCTCTAACAGCTGACAAACGGTTACAACAACTGCCCATTACACCCACGCTGCTTTAATCAGAGCGAGAACAAGAGAGTACAGGAGCGTTTCTTTAGACTGGGCAAGATGAAGTGGATATACTGTACACCACTATTTCATCTTTGTATGGCTTAAGTAAAGAATGGCAACCAGGTGATGTCTGCGGTACACATGCAAGGATTTCAAGATAAAGACAGTTACGTGGAGAGAAAAATAACTCAGTGAGGGAGTCTTTGTAAGGCAGCAGAGTGAAGGACTCACCATTAGCATAAGCAGAGGGTAAAGAGAGACACAAACAGATGCACGTGCATGTACTGCACTTTTAAGCACACTGTGAGGAGCCCTCTATCTTTAGCTAGTAAAAGGTTAGTTAGGCTAGTTTTAAAGAAATAGTTATGGAAAAATACGCTTATTTGCTTTGTCGCCATGAGAAGATCGATATCACTCATGTCTGTACGGTAGATATAAAGCTAAAGCCAGCAGCCAGTTAGCTTGGCAGACCCATTAAGCCCAGAAATAGAGGTAAAAAGCTAGCCAGGCTCTGTCCAAAGGTAACAAAAACAAAGCTCACTAATTGACATTTTATCTTGTAGGCTTAATCTGTGCACAAATTTAATGTAGTTGCGGCTTTACTAATATTATGTCTCGGACTATTTCTAGGCTGCAAGCAGTAATTTCCTGAAGTCTTCAGGAAATTACTGCACACTGCCAAGAAATTGTTTTGTTAGGCTACTTACAGAGTCAGGCTAGCTGCTGCATCTTATTTTTCAGTCTTTCAGCTAATCTAAGCTAAGCTAACTGTCTGTTGCCTCATATTCACCATTAAAACAATAATTATACAATGTTAAAACATGAGCCACAAATGTTTTCGCTTTCAAGTCTCATGTCAAGTCAAATCATTTGGGACTCAAGTCTCACAGCAGTCAAGTCCAAGTGAAGACATTTTTTTTTTATTCAAATCCCATTCTCAAGTCTATAGCCCTGAACTGGGACTTCTGTTTTGTGTCACACCTGGGTCACGCTGTCCTCTGCTCTCACTATGCTAACTAGTCCTAATTTATGGGCCCCCTGGGCTACAACAGTCATGACCCTACCTGGGTAGTTGCTCATAACAGCTGGTGAGACCAGGATTGGAGCAACGGGGGGTGGGGGGGTGGGGGTTTCATGCCTGATTCATACTTCTGTGTTGATGTGTTGCTGCGCACTGTAGGAGTCTGCGGTAACTCCACTGTTAATGTAACTGAGCGTAGGGGCTGTGCATGCTGAGCAAAACATGTGATTGGTCTACGGGGGCTGATTCATATTTTTCTCCTATTCTTTTCCAGTGCCGGCAGTATTCATCGGTAGTGTCGACAGCATAGAGCAGATCATGATCTATCCTCCTCTGTTGAACAGCTGCATCTCTTCATCCTTCCTCCTACACCCTCAGCTGCACTGACTTCCTGTTGGACCACAATGGTACACAGCTTTTGAGTTTCTTTGTTTTAATACTGAGTGATCATTTTAAAAACATATAATTAGCACTCAGTGATTCCTCTGAACTTTTTAAATTACTTTTTTTTTTTTAAATCAAAATTCTCATCAGTAATGCCAAACAAAATTTGCTCCTCCTCAAACAGCAAAGCCACTGTTTACAAAACGATATGTCTTTTTATTGCATTAATGTGAGTAAATGCAAACACGATTAAGAACTTAACTAGAGAATGATTACACGATTCTGCTAATTAGTTTTGCAGCAGTGCAGCAACAGGCATAGGCCTTGCAGAGCTATAACTCAGTTACTACGCTATGGTCACATATGGCGAAGCTACGGCAAAATCTTGACATTTAAACGTAATTAAGGCCTAAAAAATTGTGTGTGTTTGAACACGGCTCCTTACTAACCTTGTCATGGATAAATAATTCAAACACGGAGAGAGAGACAGTGAGAAACTGCAGCTGGGTAGCAATGCCTCTCTTGCCACTCTCTTGCCTCTGTCCATAAAGGCCACGTAATAAATTTAGTGTTTGCGATGAACTCATTGGACTGAATAACGCCTACAGTCACAGGCCAGGCCATGCCAGGTCACTTCACTAAGACATACTGCTTATTCACATCAAAAAACGACTGGAATATTATATGTTACACCACACTATTATACGCAGGAATACAATACTTTCACTCAACCCAGCTTGACAATGTGAGCGATCAATCAACAGCCGCACATAAAGAAAAGCAAGTACTGTATGCAGGAAATAATAATACTCCCTATTATTTTCCCCATGAATGCCCCCATCAACGTGCTTTTAAATTCTGCCTCATTAGCTCACTGAATACAAGCGCTGAATCTTTGAAGGCACTTGACAAAGGAGCAATTTTCAGACCTACAGTTTTATCACAGACCTATATGACATGGAGAAGAAATAATTATATAAGAAATTATGCGATATAATTCTTTGCATATTGTCAAATCTACAATTTTGTGTGTCACCGCGAGCTTGGTAAACATTTACAGTGTGACAGATGGTTACAGTTAGGTTGGGACTATGATGAACAGAACATAAAACAGGACTGTCAGTGGAAGTGTTTAAAAGTGGCAATCATCCTTGGATAGAGAGTATGGCCATTATCCCATCAAGGCTTTATTTTTGTTTCTGACTGTGTGGGAGAAAAAAAGGGTCAAACGGGTCAAAAGAAAAAAAAAAGGGAAGATGGAGGACAGAGGCAAGTTGTCAAACTGGTTTGTTCATATGAGCCCATTCGCACGCACCCACACACACACACGCACCCACACACACACACACACACACACACACCTCCAGTACATTAAGAGCCTCCATCTACTCCCTTCGCCAAATCCATTAACTCTATATGGACACCTGCTACCCCACAAACCTCATCTTCCCAACCCCCAATCCAACCCCAACCCCCCCCCCCCCCCCCCCCTCAAAAACATACACATCCCCCACCCTGTCTGAATGACAAAGCACTGTGATCTCGGATCTATACACTTATACTTTCCATACCAAAACTTTAACACAGACACAGATTATTCCATAAACCATAACCAAAACAAATCCCTCAATTCATAATATCCTGTCATGAGCAACTGTTATTTTTAGCGTTAATTAAAAGAATGCAAGGCTATAAAAACACACTATCTTCAGTCATTATCCATCTTCTGCTTGTGCACAACTAAGCCTAACAGCTGTGTCTACTTTATGTACAGTGGTTAGTTTTTATATGACTGGCAGCTTGCTATCAGTTCCCACTTTTTGCGCATTAAGCTGCAGATCGGAAAGAAAACTAATTAACTATTAATTAGTCTACTTCAAACAGACTTTTCCGCCATTGTCAGTCACTTTGCCTTTCAGGCAGTAAAATACATGGGCTTGTAAATTCATGCATTTATGCATAAGCAATTAGACACACAAACACACACGCAAGCATCTCTTTGCTTTTAGGTGTAAACCGGAAAAGAAGCACGTTAACGGAAACATAATGGCAAAGTGACTGAAGTGCTCTTCTTTATTACGTAAGTGTATTTTCAAAAAAGGAGAAAAAAATAACAGGGCTGCAGACATGCAGCTATTCATGTGCACACATTCATCTTTGAACGTGCACACTGAGAGAAGTGTGTGCCACTGAATATGGATCAGCGGTGTGCAGGTGGGGAGCGGTCGCCATAGTTACAGTGCCTGGTGTGTAACCCACCAGCGTGGGATCTACTCGGGTGGAGGATCAAGCAGGGAGCAGGGGAGAGCAGCTACAGCGAAGGACAGCGGCTCATAGCACTGTGGGTGCTTGTGTGTGCGCGTGTGGAGGAGTAAAGTGGAATCCTCTGGCCGGCCAGTCATCATCGCTTTCTACACAGAGCAGCGGGAGGGGGAAGGAGCAGACAAAATCCCAAGGGGATGGGGGCTGGGCGGGTCTTAAAGTGAGCAAGAAAGGTGCTCGTAAACAGTCGGAGGTAGAAATGACTCTTAAACGTAGATTCCCCCGCTGACACTGTAAAGAAGATGAAAATATCTGCTTTGGATCACACTTGAGGGCAGTTTCTAATTAGTGCTCTTTGAAGAGGAGGTGGGCTGGGCATAGCATTGTTTAGAAAAGAGTGGGGGAGGGAGGTCAGGGACTATTCACTGCAGGAGGAGGTGGAGGAGGCAGCTGGAGTGCCATTTATGTGTGAGCGAGGAGAGGCAGAGATACATGCAAATCATCCCGAAAGAGCACTTAACAGTTTACAAACTGAATGGCTGAAGGGTTGTTGTTGGGTTGTTATCACAAAACACGAGATACGATCTCAAGCGTGAAGAGATGTGCAGCCACAGCCATGCAATCTTGGCAGGAAGTGGCGATGTCGGGGGGTGGGGGGGTGAGAGAATCCTGACAGTTAACCAGAGGTGCTACTGCGGGATCAAAAAAATCTGACACAAAGCAGACGCTGCCTCTGCTCCGGCTCCAGCTCGAGCCTTTCTCCTGATTCACTGTGGCAGGCCAGGAAGTGTCCCCGAAGAACTTTGTTTCACTTCACACACAGTCACTCATCTCTCCATGTGAACCGGAGAGAGACTACAGCTCAGATCTGGGTCACAGGGGAGGATCATCATTAAAACAACAGACACTGCATGAGAGGACTAGCTGTGGTTATCCACAACTTCAGCTTTTGATTTATTGTTCTGTTAGCAATCACGTTCAGTCAGTTCAATCTCAAATGTTTTCAGATGTCTCCCTGATCTCCCTCTGAATGCTGCATTGGAGGAAAAGTTGTTTTACTCCTTAAACTTCCAGACCAGATTTCTCTCCGTTAACTGAGGACAGTGGGGTTTTAGTGACTGCAGTGGTGGTTAGGTGCGAGTTTCCGTAGCTGACTGTGAAGTCTGTATTACAGGGAAATGACTTGCCCTGAGGGTAGTAGACACTAGTAGTAACCACTATTTTGACGTGCCTTTAGGTGGACACTTACGTGACGCAACAAAGCACAAAAACAATGCTAGCACAATCTCACATCCCTCCTCCAGTTCTATTAATCCACGACTAAATATGACATCTCAGTGTTCAGCAAACAGGAGAACACTGACCTACGAATATACCACGTTTTCAATATGCATCTCGTCTTTAATGAATATTTACTGGATGATAGCCAAGCTGACAGTGTTGTTTCAGCTTTTCTATTGTTTGTTTTTTTTTGGCAGTTGAGTCAACGATGTTATGATGTGGAAAAAACAATAGCACAAAAGGCGTCTTGTCATGGGTACACACAAAGACGTGGGTCTAGTGCTTATGATGCAAACAAGTGCGCGTGCAACTAGAGAATATAGCAGGCACAGAAAATAACAAGGGGAGCAAACAGGACCGAAATCAGACAGCTGCACTAACCCGCATTTCCCCTAACAGAGAGGAGAAGGTCCACTGGCAACAAAAGGCAAAAATAATGAGCAACAAAACTCAAGACAATCACATCCACACACCAAACTTTTTCCATAGCTTACATATATATAGATATACATATATATACAAACAGCTATACAAACAGCTTGACAGTGAGTTATTACATTTTACCCCACTGTCCACTGTCTAGACAGAACTCTCTCTCATGTCAGCTGAGGCTTACAAACACATGGAAAACATTCCCAGGGTGGTAACAGCTGACACAAGATGTACAGCAAGAGGACGCACAGCTTGACCACACACACAAGTAAAAATCCCTGTCATTCAGGATCGCAGACTTCCAGCTGTCATTCTTATTTGGGACTGGCCGGGGTGGGCATCAGGGAGTGGCACTGCAAACTTTGAATCCTGACAAAAGTTTGAATCCTTGAAATACCTCTGAGCTGACCTCAACAGCCCTAGAAAATAATGACTGCATGTGTATCTAATGTCTTTTAACGCCGCCTGTTTTCACTTCAACCTCCATTTAGTTAAAACGGTTTACCTTAATGTTCTTTGTCTGTCTTTACGCAAAAATGGCATGATCCTACTTTTCCTTGAACTTACATCATAATATTGACAAACTAGATGGTAATTAGTGAAGGGCATATTATCAGGATTTCTAATTTCTTTCATGCCTAATTATAAACTCGTTTCACATTATGAAATGCACACGTTTTAATCACTGGGTCTGAAAAAAATTAGATTGTTCGAACAAGCCACTTTCAAGCATGACAGCTGTCACAGCACCACATGGACAATCAAATATATACATAAGTGGCTATAAGGACTGCCCTCCTTACACTGTACAAAATATGTTTGGGGAAAAAAATGACAGAGTAGCTCTGCCTAAAATGGAAATGAGCTCCTAAGTACCTTCATGTTTGATTGTGCCAATAATGGAGGGCCGGCTTTAATGATTAGCACAAAGTTTGATGGTGTTTCTAGAACTACTTTAAAAACTTTCCAAATCAATAGATAACAAGCTATTGTTTCAGTTTCCTGTCTGACTTGAAACAAATGATCAAAAATAGCATCAAAAACATCACTAAGACATAATGATGACTGAGAGGAAATAAAAAAAAACATCCACTGCACAAATAGTGACAGGAAAGAAAACGCAGGACGATGAATGACAAAGTTTTTTTGTGAGTTTTACTTCCTTGACTACAAGATATGTATATTTAAAATTACCACTGACCAGTTTTCAAAGCATACAATAGAGTTTTTAAGCTATTATTGTTACTTTCCAAGTAGCCACTGGTTTTCTTTCATATCGGAATAGTATTCAAATTAATTAACACACTGTTGAGTTCCATTATTGTTGTGTGGTAAATGCAGTTTAACTGTCTGGAAGTCATTTAGTTACCTTAAATATAAATAACACAACAATATAACAAAAACGCATATAGGCATGAAGCGTCTGCTAATATATTTTCATATCCTACAGAAATGAATGGAAACCAATGAAGAGAAGGAAAAATAGATTAAAAAAATCAAACAACAAAATATGCAAAATTGCTTGATGACTATTGAGATAAAAGGTAAGATGCAGCTTTCAGTGCTATACCATGTTATCCAAGTATATTGTTTACTTCTGATTATGAAGAAGGAGATTATAGTGGTGTTAATGCGCAGCTGCTCAAAAGTTTTGTTCTTTTGAATGAGGGGCCACACCCACTGCAACCCCCCCCCCCCATCTTTTGGCCGAGTGGTATGAAAAATTTATGACATCTTTCCTAACCCGACAACCAACCTCCCTACTAAAGTTTGCACAAATGTATTCATAACATGTCCAGATATTATGTGAACACGGACAGAAGGATGAAAACAGCACCTGTCACTGATTTGGCAGAGCTAATCAAGATATATATATATATATAAAAAACATCCCATTATGTCAAACGTGTGAATAACAGCAGGTGGCAGGATGTGTATCTTGCCAAACATAAGCTTTAAGACTTTCATCTGGACAATGTACGGCTGCTCTGAGACCAGCTGATTAACAGGACCAGTAGCAGCTCATCTGAACCTGCTACTGCGGGCCGCTCTCCTGTCAGCCGAGTAAATGGAAACCACTCAGGCATTTCACAGTTAAACCAGCCAGCCTCGCACATATTACACTTTCAATTTAGTTATATAAACGGAGACGTCTTGGGTACTTTTTGGGTTGGCTCTCCGTTTCAAACACACTCTTACGCAAACAGGAGCACACACACACCCCTCAAAAAAAAAAAAAAAAAAAAGCACACTGTGTCACACCACACCAAAAACATGATGACATCTTTCTCACTCTCTGTGGGGGAGAAGGAAAGCATCCTGTTTGTAAAGCTAATAAACATTTGTTCCCTCTGGCAACTCTTTTTATATGCTTTATATCAAATACCCCGGTGGCACAAATAATCACACGCACGCACTCACACCTGGTTGCAAACTCAGCAGTATAAATAACCCCGATATAAGATTCGCCTGCCAAAAAAAAAAAAAAATGTGTAAGTGGCACCTCTGGGTTTAACAATGACTGATTTGGTCCCCGTCTAACACAGCTGTCAGCCTCTGTTTTATACGTTTTCACAAACAAACACAGGTGCAAACACGCGAGCAGGCAAGCACACATGTCAAAATCAGACACAAGCACATCTCACTTACAACAGACACCTGCGCATGAACAGTAGGAATGGGATAAACAATCGATATGGCGGTTTAAAAAAAGAAAACAAGAAATCACAATGCATTTTCTTTGCCGTGCGTTCATACACAAGCACCAACCTCCTTCCTTGAGACACTAAATATGTACTGTAATTGCTCGGCTTTCTGCAAGATCAGCCTTTTGCTTGTGTATGCCTGTTTTACATTAACATATTACATGCCGCTGTGATGTGTTAATTAAAGACTCAGATTCATGCACTGTTGCACACGGCGTGACCTATGTTGTCTGTTACAGCTCTTTGTATTAAAAAAAAAAATACAATGTTTGGTTCTTCTTTTTCTGAAACATAATTTTGTAGTTTTACAGGTATGTTCAACATCGTCACAGGCAGCTGATTATTTTAGGGATGCAACAAATTACTTTTTTCAATATTGATTAATTGTCTACTGATTTATTGGTAAGCAAATAGCAAAAAAATACCCATCACAAGTTCCCAAAGCCCAATGTGAAGTCCAACCAGCAGTCCAACCCATGCCAGACTTACCTAAAAAAAACAATTAAAAACTAAAACTGATGATCAAAATTGTTGCCCAATAAATGACTAATTTTCCAGCCCTAGAAAATGATTGCAACATGTCACATATTGCAGAATGGCCAGCATCACCAATAATGCTGGCAAGATATCATAATAGCATTAGAGAGTATCACGAATCCCCTTGTGATCTGTATCTATGATTCACATCACATTTAACAAAGCCATACGCCTTCCTAACACCTGAAATGTTCCTCACCAGCTAAAACTGCTTCCCAGTTAAACAAATGATTCATGATTATTACGTAATATCAAAACCCTCCCTTATCCAGCCTATACCGGTGATTCGATCTGTATTATGTCTGTGTGCAGTGTTCTCTACAGTAGAGAGAACAATACACCTCACAAAAATCATTGACTGTCTGCTGCCTCAAGTGAAAGTGACTTCTGATGCACCTTCAGGGAACGTGAAGGCAAAACAAGGCACAGACTGGTAATCCTCTTGGCCAAGTGGGGGCCTCCAGCGGGCCGACTTCCACTCCCACTCCCACTCCCACCCCCTCCTTCCCCTCTCCCCCCCGGCAGCACTGACAGGCCTCCCCGTCCAGGAACAGAAAAGCCATCTGGTGTTTGTTTGGGACAGTTCACAGGCAGGATGTTCTGTGTGTGTACGTGTGTGTCAGCAATCATGCCCGTATGAATGTTTGTATGTGTCACTCAGCGTCATCGGGTTTCGCACGCTTGAACTGGCATTTGTCTGTGAAAATCCAATAAACAGGAGCAGCAGGTAAGTGACAAATATGTGAGAAGTAAAAAACACACTGAGGGTTTACCTCAGTGTCACCGGGTGTCTTCCCAAACTCTGGATGACTTCATTTCCTAAGGTGATGTGTGATCCAGGTGATGTGTGATCCAGGTGTGTCCATGATGTGTGTGTGCTATCTGTAAGCATGTATTTATGAATGTGTGTGTATTAATTAAACAGACAATAGAAGGTTGCCCATCACCCCTTGAACACAAGAGGTCAGATTGTAGCTGTAGGGTTAATCTGTGACTAAAGTCCAAATATCACATTAACCTAGTTCACCACACACACACACACAGCTGTTCACAGGCATCTGTTATTATTGCAGTGATTATCGATGCACCCTGCCTCCACCTGACTCACAGTGACTAATAGTTGCTCTCACAACTAAAACCGCTGAAATTCACATGTGTCATACAGGTGTGCCGTGACTGAGACACAGGAGATGCTTTTGAGGGAGAAAAAATAATAAATAAATCACGGCAGAAATGCAGACTGAGACCTTCACATGACTTACCAAGCAGCGCACAGGCAAGAAGGAGCGCACCGGTTGCCATTGTATGTTGCCCCGCAGATTCACTTCCAGTATGAGGGAGACGATGCCTGGCCGGGGGTTTTGACAGTGTGCTTGACCGCTTGTCCTGAATAGGAAAGAAGAGGAGGATCTACGAATCCCGGACGACAAAAGCTGCCGGGGGGCTTGTCTTTAAGAGTCAAATCCACAGCCAGTGTCCGACTCTCTTCCCCCGGTGTCCTCCTGCTTCACAAAGCCTCCGGTGCCGCTTCCCCCCTCGCTTTCACCCTCACCTATCTGCTTTTTTTTTTATTTTTTTTTTATCGCTGACGACGTGTGCGTGTGCCAGGCGCCTGGGCGACCCAACCCACTCCCCGTTTACTACGCATCCGAGACTGCGGAGGCGACTCACGCTCGCAGCCTCCTCGGCGAAAAGACAAAAAGTCCTGCGTGACTTGCGCGTTATTTGGATACCTGATTAAACACAGGGCCAAGCGTGTACAGCGGATCTGCACGGAGCCAAGCTGCAAATAAAGTCCTCGTAAAAATGTTCCTATCCAGCTCTTCCACTGATGAGGGAGAGAGAGAGAGAGAGCGAGAGAGAGAGCAAATCGCAGTCCGAGCAGGCTCCGGCTTTCTCCACGGCAAATCCCGGAGACTATAATCAATCTCCCACTATCGCTCCGCAGAAACCCCAATGGGCGGGCGCTCTAGATGAAGCAGACAAGGCTTTGTGCTCTGACACAATAAATCTGATGAATCAATAAATACTTTCACTTCACAGCTTTGGCTCCTCAGTTGTGCCACTACTACTGAGCCAGTGTACTAAATCATGAATAGCACTAAAATAAATCTACAAACAAAAACGGTTTAATCGTCAAAAAAAAAAGCTTGAGCACGAGTCCAAACACTCCTGCTTAATTCTGTTTTGGCAGTTTTCTGTGATCTGATCCCTGATTCCAGGAAAAGAAACAGTCCAGCGTTTCTACCTCCAAGGTTATTTTCCTGTTTCCTGCTTGGCAAAGCACTTTGTTTGACCGGCAGTTTGAAAACTTCACAGCGTGCTGCCTGCCTGCCTGCCTGCCTGCCCCCACCCCCGCCTCACAGAGACCACGCCCCGGCCGTGTGGGACACCAGCCACTGTAGGGAGAGGCCATATTTGCATTTCTGAATTTAAATTCTAGGCCAGGAAGTAGATGGTTTGAATAGGTTAAACGAAGTGGAGGGTAATTAAGCCTGAAAAGGTGGCAATTTTCTCTGCTTTTTATTTGCAGGCTAGAGTTTAACCACCTTTTGAAGCTGAATCATGATGCCACAAAATCACATTATACTGTATAGCCTAGCTATTAAGTACATAATGATAGGGTCTTTCTAAGAAAAGAGACACTAATCATTGTATAAAATACTAGGCTTTTCATTCCTGGTGTTTACTTGTCTTGCGCTGATCACAAAAGTCACCCTCTCATGCATAATTTACCCAGCAGTCTCTGTGTGTTATAGACAGAAATTTTATATCACCACCCCCCACCTCCACCAGCACCACCCCCCACCCCCCACACTTCCATAGACACAACAGGCAATACACATAATGAGCTGTCACTCTGCTTGGGAAACACTTTTTCCTTTCTCAACGTGTTCAGGGGATGAAAGTTGCAAATTCCATCCCTCTTTTATTCACATCATAAGCAAGCATTACTTTGACATACAAGTATGCTCAGATTTATCGATTTGCACGACTCCGCTGCGTTATTAGGAGGATCTCAAAATAGACAGAGTGAATGGGAGTTTGCCGAGAAACAGAAAATAGCACAGTGAGATAATACAGCTTTGGTGTGAAGCTGTGAAAGATTGCTGCTTTTGGGAAAGGACGGGAAATATAGAATCCAAAAAGCTTAGTGAAACCCAAAGCTTTCTCCTGTGTAATCCATAAATAAATGAGCAGGCCTTCGCATGTGCATATAAAAAGTAATTGCGATGGACCCATCTGGTGTTCACTTTTTCATCTGGGAATTGCAAGTTTCGAACACTGCCTGAATGCAACATGAATACCATTTTTTTCTTTTCTGGAAGCAGTAAAAATGATTCTTCTCCGTTTGCTGCGCTCACGGATTTCAACTCAGATAAAACTTCCTGAACAAACGGTGAAATGGGTCTAGGCCCTGAGGCACCATGAGTAATGTTTACAGAATACAGTCCATTAATTAACCATAACTTCACATCTGAATTACAATTTACCAAACAATTTAGTGAAAAACACTGTCCCTCCTTCTGTCTAAAACTGTGTCATGGTATTAAGAGAAAAGACAGACAGCTTTTGGCATGTTTGTATAGAGAAAACAAAGGCTTTAGCACACATTGCTGCCAACAAAAAGTAAACCAGAATGGGACTAGACACTGTTATAGAGCATATTGGCTATTGGTTCAGCCTCTTCAAAGGTCTATCCGGGTTCGACGCTGCAGAATTAATACACGGGCAAACAGAGCTGGCTAGGTAGGCCATGTGCATTACACCTGGTCTACATATTGCTGCACCTAAATTTAGCTCAGTTCTCCACAGACTCCTCCTTGCATGGCCCAGTGATGGCACAGTTTTCACAAGCGGGCAGCTAAAAGTCTCCAATAACATTGGCGATCGGATCACCTTTGGCTCCTCACGCCAGTTTTGGCGACTATCCACGAGTATGTTTGCTTCAAGGGTTGGGGGGAGGATTCAGAGGAATGTTTGCAAATATAGTGGGTGATGGGGATCACAATAGGTCTCCATGGAAACAGAGAAGTCTGCTTTGTGTGTACTTCATAACAGAGTCCATCACCCAGATGAAATCTTGGTAGCCACAGCATTCCTCTGATGCACTGTCTTAGACTTAATTTTTGAAATTCTTAATATTTTAGTACCCTTACGGCACTATCTGTTGAGCTGGTGTCAGCAAGGTTACACAGGAGAGCTGAGAGAAGCTCTATGCGGAGAGAGAGAAAGATTTGTTCGCTTATTTCATCATTCACACAGTCTCAAGTGAATTTGCGAGTCTTATTAAACAGGGGAGGCAATTCACACAAAAACATATACACACACAGATGGATACATTCATTAAAACATGCAGACCAAACCAAAAAAAAGCATCGAGGGAAGTTTCTAATTGAGACTGCACACTTACATGTGAAAACATACTATTCAATACACACACTGCACACACACATGCAGCCACTTTGTTAATGAATCCTGACTGTAAGATGGCGCGCGCAGATTATGCAATGAGTCCTGTTAAATAAATGATCTCTGAAACAAATGAGAAATGTATAAATAAGTCAACAAAAGCTCTTTGTTCTGATGGAGTCAGAAAGCAAGAGGAAAAAGCGTTTGAAACTACTTCTGACCATATTCATACTAAGAGGCTTCTCCAAGAGGAGTGAGCCAGGCAGGGAGGGATGTGGAAATAAACCAGATGGGTAAAGATAAACAGAGAACAGATGAAGCATAACTTTTCATTGTCAAGTGAAACTTATGTTGCCATATGTGAATTAAACATGAGTGCAAGTGAGGTTGATGAAAAAGAAGTGGGCATATGGACACATTCACAATCAAATAACATTATTCATAATCCAAAACACGTGACAGGCTATCATGCCCTGATCTGGATAAGGTCACAGATTTCAGGTCTGTCTAAAAACAATAGTATTGTGCCCATATGAACATTGAAGCAGGTTTTAGTTGCTATAATCATTCCATCTGTTCATACTGACCATTAAAAGATCCCTTCCTAATGTGCTTTCAATGGGAGTGATGGGGGGAAAAAATCCACAGTCTTTGTTTGGTGCAAAAATATACTCATAAGTATATCTGAAGTTAGTATGAGGCTTCAGTTATCCAAATTAAACAAATCAAGTGGATATCTTCTAAAGTTACAGTCTTTTTAATACAAAATTCCCTCTTTGTGTTTCCCTGGACAGTGTTTTCTTGCTGAGCTACAGTGGAAGGATAGTTACAAAAAGAGGGAATTTTGTTCTAAAAAGGCAGTAACTTTGGATGATATCCACTTGATTTGGCTAATTTGGACAGCTGGAATCTTATAGTAGCTTAGGATAAACTTTTGAATACATTTTTGCACAATAGGATTATGGATTTTGTCCCCATCACTTCCATTGAAAGCACATTAAGAAGGGATCTTTTGATGACTAGTATGAAAAGAAGGACTGATTATAGCTTGTAAAATCCTGCCTAAGTGTTCATTTGGGCACCTGGCTATTGTTTTAAGACTGACTTGAATACTGTCCTTTAACTAGCATTTGTCAGGGGGTCATAAGTGCATGTAGAGAGTATAGTGACAGGTACCGACCTGACATATTGACAGCAGCCAGAAGGCAACGCTCCAGCTGGAACCAACCAGATTCAACAGTGCCATTATTCTATCGAGGATTTAATGTGTGCTGAGTCACTAACACAGTCAAAGTAATACAGTCCAATTTCTCACGCCACACTTCACATCGGCTCAGAAGATTACACCCCGCATTGCCAGATAACCTGTGATTATTTACAGCTGAGACCGGTGCAGTCAGAGATGTAATTTTGCCTTCATATAATAAACAAAGTGCCAAACACAAGCTAAAAATCAAGCTCAGTTCTCCAAAACTTACATTACTACACAACAAACTGACTCTCTACAGTATATATGTTCACAGCCACTGTAACAAGGTTTTATTTTACATTGCATTAGCCTGCCAGGAGCACAAATCACTACATTTTCCAGAAGATTAATTATTCATCATGGGGGCTTTTAATGTAGGGTATTAATATGAAATAACTGTCAAGCTACCATTTTTTTTGCCTTCTTTCTGTCTGTCTCCTTTTCCATCCTTCATCTCTGACAGACTTTTTCTCTCCCTTTCTTTGTCATTTTGTGTCGCATGCTACTCAGACCCCATGTCTGTTTTTCTTTCCACTTGAAAGCTCTGATTGCCATGATTGCTTGATAATTATATGTACCGGTATTTATGTGTGTGTGTGTATGTCTGTGTGTGTGTGTGTGTGTGTGTGTTCTTGAATATGTGTTAGTTTTTCTATGTGAATGTCATTTTTGTTCCCAATATATAAAAATACACTGCATTAGATGTTTATATGCATGTAAGCATGTAGGCTCTCAATAACACACAGGTACCGCAGTAATTACTATGCTACAGAGAAGGTGTCTAATCTTTTCTTTGTGCATGTGCAGATAGTTGAGATGGCTAACATATGTTTATTTAAATCCCCTTTGTTTTCAAATTACAGCAGAGCTGACGCTGCAACAGGACCGAACACTACATGTAATTTTCATTATCATTAGCTGACAGGTGGCTGCAAGAAATATCCTATATTTATTTCATTGCAAGTGATTACTCCAGCCGAAAGTGACAATTAAAGGCTTTTAAATAAAGTGAACAAATACGTGAACATTTGAGTAACAATAGATCCTTTCACCCAGCCTGGGTAAGCTTACTGTAGCTGTTATTACACTGTGTTACACCAGGTGTTCTTATACACCCATTGTTAGCAGCAGAGCCACCAGGCCACACTGAATAACAAAGCAGGTCACACTCAATTACGTTAAGTTAAGTTTCTGGCAGTACGATAATCCTCCTGTGTCATGAAGAAGGACGGCTGTCTACACTTGTTTCTTTCCTTGAAATGCAGCAGAAATAATAATTTTCTGGGATTTTCATTAAAATAATTCTAGTGAGGTTCATGCCTGAGGGTTGCATCCATCTACTTTCTGCTCTCCGTCTGTCTGTCTTTGTTTTTCTCTCTTATCTTGATTATGTGGGTGTTGCCCAACGTGCACAGCTGAATGTCATACATTATTCATTTGTACTGTAGTGTACTGGTCAGAGTGACACACACACACACACTGTAGCTCATGATGACAAAGGTATTAAGGTAAGCTTAGAAACACTGTAAGATTGCTCAACTTTACGCCCCAAAACACTGACCACATTACACAATATGCACGTTTCGTCATCATCGCTCACAGGTACAGGCTCGCCCTTTTTTGCTGTTGGGTAACAACAACTACAAAGCAGATGCTATCTATCATCTTCAGGCTGAAAAAACATTGCTTTTCATGGTCACACTTACTGAAGGTTTTAGTTTGTGTTGCACAACAAGGTGGGAAAAAAAATCGGACATGACTCATAGCTAGAAAAGGAAGTATGTGGGGGAAAAAAAGGCTTTTGGAGGCACAGTTAATACACCACCAGATTACTGAATCACAGCATTATCCAAGCTGGTAACAAAAGAGAGTCACCACATGTGAAATGTTATTAGTTGGAACATCAAATTAATGAAATTTCATTGCTGAGTGTGTTGATGTTTACTTGTATTCACCTATGTATATCCCTTATATATTCCCTATATGTTTCACTTGATAATTTCATTCATTTAATTAAAAACAGAAGGACTATGACATTACTGTGGTTGTGTACATAGTACAAGTTCATGTCACTGTTCCGGCAGTTGCTGGGATTTCTGTAACCACAAGGTTCAATCCCAGGAACATTTCCGTCCCTCCTTCCTCAGATAAACAACCACAAACATGGATTTAGTTGAACTTAATGTCAACATATATTGTGTTGTTGTTGAATAACCAATGAAAACACTGCAGGAACCATAACTGAAAGATTATTGCCCTGTTTAGATCTGGCATAAGTCTGTAATTTAGTGATAATGTGCATGAAACAACAGCGTTAATGATAACTGTCTATTGGGTAAAACTACTACTTTTTTTGCACTATAATTTGCATATAACATACATTTTGCACATATTGTAAAGACTTATGGGTATATACAGTATATATGCTGTTTATATGTGTCTATGTAATTGTGTATTCCTTGTATATATAATACAATTGTTCCTTTTTATTTCTTATTTAGTGCTACTTTATGTACTTTGCTCTATTGTACTGCCAAATTGATTCTATTCTCATTTAAAATATTCTAATATTTATAAATATGTATGTATTGTCTATGTGTGCAGCACGGAGGGAGCTACAACTGAATTTCATTGTGAAATCCTGCATTGTATAATCACGATTAAAATGAACCTTGAACCTTGAAAAGGGTCAAACCTGATTAATGTCACCTTATGTGTGAAAGTGAAATAAGAAAGGATGGGTTTCAACTTGCGCACAAGTGGGGACTGTAAAATGCAAATTTACTTCTGTCTTATACAATGTGCTTGGAGGTCAGTTGTTTTTTTTCTTCACTGGCTTAATACTCTTCATCGTCGTGGAACATGCAGCTCTCAATCATACACTGGGGTGCAAAGCATAGAAACACACCGGACACATCTCTAGACAGACAAACTATACTCTCATCTTCATACTTATGTACAAGGCTGGGAATCCAGCAGTGCATAGTACTTCTTGATTTAAAGGAATAGTTTAACATTTTGGGGAATATGCTTATTATCTACGGGAGTTAGATAAGAAGATCAAAACCACTCTCCTATCAGCACGCTGAATCTGAAGCTGGAGCCAGGAGTTTAGTTTAATATAACACAACGACAAACGGGGGGAAACAGCTAGTTATTGAATCCATATAAAACCAAAATATAAAAACTACTTCAAAACATTTGCTTTTTACAGTTGGATAGAGCCACGCTACCTCTTTCCCCAGCAGTTTTCAGTCACTGTGCTAAGTCAAGCTAAGCCAAGTTTGCTTTAGCTTTATATTTTTAACATGAAGATATTGATCCTCTCTTTTCCCTGCAAGAAAGAGAATAATCACATTTTTCCCCAACATTTTGAACTATTCCTTTGCAGTGCCAGAGCCCATCACTGAGCAACTGTGTTGCATCATTCAATTCAGTCAAATCATATTCAATAATGAAATATACATGAAAATAAGACATCATATGAACTGAACTACAAACCCAAATTCATTGTTAATACACATGGGCATAAAGCATAGCAGTATTGACCTTATGGCTGCCAATGAGGAGTAATGTGGTTACTCTAATCAGCAATGACTTCTGTCAAGTGTCCTTGAGCAAATCCCCTATCTATCTATCTATCTATCTATCTATCTATCTATCTATCTATCTATCTATCTATCTATCTATCTATCTATCTATCTATCTATCTATCTATCCGCAACCCCTTGTTATGTGTGCTTTATCTGAGCTCAAGCAAGTAAAATAAAATACAATACAAAGACAATAGAGGATTAAGTACCATTATTTTGATTTAGATCAAGGCAATCTGTGCACGGATCTTTAATCAAACCAGTCAGATGGGAGTTGAGAGTTTACAGATTTCTGAGCCTGCTGTGTGTGTGTTGTTTGGTAGAGGTAAAGCCCAGGGCTTCTTAAATGATCAGGTCAGGAGAAACATGAGCTGCCTGCCTACCTCGAGCTGAGTCATGCACTTCACTCTCTTAAACAAACACACTTGCATATTCATCTGAGCGAATGGACACACTCGCACAAAGACACACCCGCACGCACAGTTTAAGACACACATACACCTGCTATGAAAAGCACTGCCTCTGATCTCATGCACCATCTCATGCTATCACTCCTATGCAAAACACATCCCTGACATGTTTTCGAGCCTGCTCTCCTTTTTCATCACACATTCATATACACGTTTGTCCTTCAATATTGATAAATGGAGGTACGCAGTGCTGTATCTTTGCTCTTCGTGACTGCCTTGCTGGAGAAATGTTGTTCTTGAGAGGTATGGAATCTGCAAAATATCAGCATGTCAAAGGGATTTCACAGCCTGGAGAGAATGGCTGTAAAAGTAACCAACAAGCATGGACCTGCAGATAGACATGCATGCTCATACAAACATGTGCACAAAATCTAATCTTGCCCAAACAAACTCAGGCTCACGTGTTTTCAAAAAAGAATTCCGAATCCTTTATACTGGGAGTGCTTGTGTATTAGAGGACTCTGGCTTCTATGAATCATATCATACGATACTTTTAAGTCTTGACATTCTCATCTTATATCATGAAGCCAGAAATAATTCCTGTTTGTCTGTATTGATTTTTGGGTTCAACCTTTGGCACTGTGAGCTGTTGAAGAAAGTAATTATGGTTTGGAATGTTGTTTTAGAGCAAGACTTTCATCAGCAAATAATAAATTATCATTTTAAATCAATAGGATACTTAGAGCCAGTATCAAATCATGTAATATTAGTTCTAGCAGATTAACCGTTTCAGGGGATATTAATTCAAGGACTTGTAAATGCTACAGGAAGTGCAGGAATTAATCAGATTGGCGTTGACAGATTTGGCTTGGATTGCATGGCTAATGAGCATTAACTGTACCATGATTCAAAACAATTAACGGTTGATTAAGTTTTATCAGAAGAAAATATGTAAATTGGCTTTTACTCCTTTGGCAACAACAAACTGTATTATGCAATTAATTCCCAACACTGCAAAAGCAATCATGAAGTTAAATGCATACATCTAGAATAACAAAAAAGACACTATATAGGCCTATTTGGCCCGTGTCCCTTGCCTGCACACTCAACTTTGTGTGCTGTGAGCAGCACACAAAGTAAAGATAACGCTGCAGCCGAGCTATCAGAATCCAGGACTTACTCTCACTCCCCTGGCACACCCTATCCCTGTTCTCCTTGGTCCACATTCTTCAAATGACTGCAAGAGAGAATTAGTTTTTCCTCCTTCTGAACCAGGCAGGGCTGTTAGTGAAAGGGTTTTAATTTATTTTGAAGTGGTAGCTGTTGGGAATGCCTCTCACCGTTAAAACATGCTTGACACACAGAAATCAAAACAGCCTATTACCACATCAAAGGGGCAACCGCCCTCTTGCCATTTGTGTAAACTGAACCGCCAATTTTGATGACTAACAGCATTTTAGAAAGATGCTAATTTATGAATTTCCCTTTAGCTGTGTCAGGGTCATCCTATTGAGTATGCTCAAGATATGCAACAGCCATTATCCATTGGGGGAGGGATTGTTGCTTCATGCTTATACAGAGACGGGGCGAATTTACATAGCATAGCAGGATGTGGAGCAAAAACCAAACCAAATCTCTCTATGAGTGAATTTTCTCAGTAAAGTATTGGAGTTTGTTCATCCTCTGAGGTGTTTATGCGACTGGTGTGTGGCTCACTATACAGGTTCAGTTTCGTGTTGTCTGATATCATATAGTCTCCTGCACAGTGTGAGGCTCAGCCCCGGGATAAAGAAGCTGCTTACCAACAGAAATACCAATTACTGCACACTGCATCATGAGGCCTAATGGACCTGCTGTGGCAGAGAGACGCTCAGGATGAAATACTTGTAAGTTCTCTTACAGTAAAACCTGTATCTCTGCAACTTGTTGTAAGAAAACTACCAGTACAGTTATGAAGGACCTAATGCGAACACTGCGTCATAATAAAGCTTCATTGTGGTTTTCTTGTTCAGCTTACATACTGAAAGAACAGCGTCTGCCATTACAGTAAGTGACCATAACCCAGATCTAAACTCGCTTCAGGTTTTTTGCTATCACACTTTCACACAGAAAAGCGTGACAAAAACACTAGCGGGCTACATGCTTTCCTCCAGGGGTTAGCCTTTCATGTTAGCTGTGTCTGTAGCAGATCGGCTATCTTTGCTGTAAATAGGTTATTAAATGCTAAGAAAATATTTGTGTTATTAAAGTGTAAAAAAAAAAAAAACAAGCAGCATCACCTGTAACCTGTGAATACCTGAATGGCCTTTATACTGTGATCACCTTATTCAACACTCATTAGTCTGGTCATGTGTATGAAGTGTGATGTACTGGTGTGAAAAAGTTATGTAATATTGATAAAAAAAATATACATAGTAAAAAGAAAGTCAAAATGTTGAATTGAAAAGATGATTGATTCCAAAAAAATGGTTTAGGACAAAAAAGTTTTTGTGATTCTGGTTGTCAAAAGAATAAATAAAAAGATAAATCAACACTGAATTCACATTCTCTGTGTGGGTGAAACTGTCAGAAGTGCTGCATTTCTGCTCACACCCCCAGTCTGTGATGTTTTCCATCAGCTTTGAAAAGGAGAGCCACCTGCTTTTATATCTCTGATTACATTGTTCATGGAGGTGCAAAATGATTCAAACTTTCATTGCACCTGCAATTTTCTGCCCTACATGAATCAGAATAGATTTGCCTCCTAAAGGAGGAAGAAAAGAGAGGAAAGGCTGATTTATAATAGTACTCAAAATAATGTTCCCCCATCAGCATTGCATTAGTTGCATGCAATTAAAATCCTGCAAAACAGCACCAAATAGTCATATTGTGCCAGTGCCTGCTAGGTCATTTCCTAATTCATGGTTGCAAACCATGAATGACATAAAAAGAGTAGCTTCTCTGATGTAACAGATCAGTACTGTATGTAATTAGGCAGAGACTGGCACATGATGAATAAAAGAAAACGTCGCATAAAAGTATCATGGGACCTCTCATTACCTCCATTTTGACTTTGAGTCTGCGTGTTCTCTGGACTAGAAAAAGATGATATACCTACATGTAGACGTGGACCAGACCATCTCTCTGCCCTCGAGACCTATGTGTCACACCGTAAGACTCTGATGATGTGCGACAGGCCTGCCTGCCTCAGTGTCACTTCAACCAGCTGCTCAGAACAAGAGAAGCTGCAGGACTGAGAGAGTGAGAGAGAGGCAGTGACAGATATAGACTTAAAGTTCTTTAGTTTCATATTTCTGCATATACTACTATAAAAGATTTAACCAGAGATGGAATAGTTGCAAGTGTCACAGAAAATGTAGTGATTATTAGTGAAGTAATGATTATGAATTAGATATAATAGGGCTTAATGTCAGTTGTAACTGGTTATCATGAAAACATTTATTTTTCACTTTTACTGTTAATACTCCTAAGGAGTTGGTTACCATGGTAGCCACAGAGTGGCTTGATAGGGGGGATGGTAATCATATCCTTTATTTTAGATGAAATTATTATGTGCACATTAAACCTGCAGTGCTGAACTTTTACATATAAATGAACATCTGTCACATTAAAGCCCTTGCCAAACGAGTTCACACAATGCTGATTAAGCCTATCACCTCCAGATAAATCTCTCTGTATTTCGGTCTGTCAGCAGTGTTTTTGTAATTACTCTCACTGCCAGAAGGGGGAGACAAAAGTCCCACACTCCAGCTCTAAGCATCAATATATAATGTATATTTGCAGTATGAGGAAAGACTTTAACTAATTATAGCATTTCTATAGTACTCCTGATGGTGTAGATTAAGAAATGTAAATTGAGTTATTGACTTACAGTTTTTCTCGATTGCTAAGGCCCTGTCCACACCTGGCATTAAAATACATCTTATGTGATCCGATCACAACCGGACAGCTCTAATTACAGGTGTGAATGCACCCAAGATGTATTGAGGATGCACTGAGATCCGATCACTCAGACCACATTCGGAGGTGGTTTTTGGCCCCATATGGCCACATTCTTTTAACAGTGTGTATGTGAATATGTCCTGGGCCACATTGAAGGACTGCCTACTCAGCTGATGTCCTCTGCGTAAGCGGAAGTATGCACTTGTTCACGCACCAATGGCGTCATATTTAAGTGTGAAACAACAAGAAGAAGCTACAACAACAGGCAAAATGGAATCTTGTGGATGGAGTACACACGAAACACACTGTCTGATTTTTATTTGGGCCGAAGAGTTTTGATTTTGCCCGCACACCAAGGTCTTTGAAACTTCTTTTAATTTTTGGCAGACTAGGCACGGGAAGTGCCTTGCTGCCTTCCGCCGGTTAAAAGCAACACATTTGGTCTTTGCAAACAGAAATGATGTACGTCTTTATTTGCATATAGAGCAGGGAAGTGAGATCCGATCACAAGTGGTTACTCGAGACACATGTGGAGACGTATACTAATGCCAGCTGTGCACTGATGTACTTGGAGCTGTCTACCTGTGATTTGATCACCCAAGACGCATGTTAATGCCAGGTGTGAACAGGGCCTAAGACAGACTTAATGAAACTGGGATCCACTTAATCTTCATCATCACCTTCTTAGCACAGCAGAAGTCTTCTCTTGGAAATGTGTTAACACTTTTTCATTGGTTTCACACATTTTTCCACACCCTTTTTCAAAACATTTAACATAGATCTCATAGAAAGACCCAAAACTCTATTGGATTAACTGTGTTACAATTTCTCTCATTTGCTTAAACACATTTTTACATTCAGTTACATTTTCAAAACAGTTCACACACAGGCCTAAATTGAAAATGACAAATGGCTGGCCAAAATGACAGATTTTGTTTGTAAAATGGGCTAGCACTCACAAAACATGAAAAATATGCAACAAAAGTGAATATTTCTGTCAAACAACACAACTTGTGGTCCAATTAAAATATTCTTTCAATCAATCATTACACAACAGACAACAAAATACAAAAGACAGCTATCAGTATGAACCAGTTCAACATGATACTTTACATAGTTACAGTATGTGCCAAACAAGGCACATATTGTAAGTAACAATTGAGATGCCCTGTTGAAATACTGTAAAAAAAAAAAAAAAAAAAAAAGAGACATTTTCTAAGAAAGTTTTCTTCACTCATTTTATTCTTGTGTGCAGCTCTTTCTGTGCCCACTGTTGCTGACATGTAAGACCTACAATAAGCACCTAGACTAGACAAACTCGGACATTCATTATGGTGCAGCTTTTGTACTGTATTCTTTCTTCACCAAAGAACCAATAAAGAATTTCACCCACACAGAAATGCTGAATACCGTAAATACAAATAAAATAAACATAAAAGCAACCAAAGGAAACTTATGGGTGGAAATATCCAAAAAACAAAATAAAGAAAACTTGTGAAAAAGAGGTAGTGGTGTGCTCGAGGACTGTGTTGATCATATAAAACTCAAGAAAAACGCAAGTGCTCTTGAAGATAAGGGTCATCACATAAAAGGAAAAACAAACTTCAGGCACTCATGTGTGGAGCAAGAATGAAAAAATCTAGGATTAAGTTAAAAATTTTATTCACCATGGCTACTTACGATAAAAAAAACCCAACCGGCTTCAACCATAAAGGGTACCCTGATGAAGACCTTCATTTTCCTTTTAAACAAAATAAAGAGTTGGAATACTCAGAACTTCACATTTAGTCCATTCGTTCCTTTCTGATGATTAGGCCACAGGTTTTCATCAACATCGCCTTGGATGTTTTAAAAACCTCCTTGCATGGCGTATCCATCCCTGACAGTTCTCTGCACCTATTGCCAGGAAACCAGCATTCATTGCCTCCAGGAGGGACATCTGGTTATATGGCCGGTGATCGTATACCTTCTATATCCAAGCAGAGAAGAATTCCTCAGTAGGGTTCAGAAAAGGAGAGTATGCAGCGAGGAATTGCATCATCACATGGGGCTGTGCTGCAAACCATTCATTCATAAGGCAAGAGCGGTGAAGGCAGTATGTCCCAAATGATAATATACAGAGTCATGCCAGGCCTCAACAGCTCTTTGGGTGGAACCAGTCTTTGATTCAGTGCATCAAGAAATGTGATGAGGTGTTCTGTATTGTATAGGCCAATAGTTGGTATGTAGCACACCATCATTGGAGATGGCAGCACACATGATGATATTGGCTCCCCTCTGACCTGGCACTGTAACAATGGCCCTCTGCCCAATGATGTTCCTCCCTTGTCTCCTCACTTCAGAGAGGTTGAAGCAGGCTTCATCCACATATATGAATATGTAATGTGCCCCTTCAGCGTCAAACTCAATTATTCTCTAAGAAAAAGCAAATTCATAAAGCAAATCATTCCAGTTGCATGTAACTGTATGGTATGACAAGACATTACAATAACAAATCCTTACCTGCACATACTGGAGTCTTGCCTCCTTCACGATGTCAGAGTTTATTTGTAATGGCACTCTGTACAGCTGCTTCATTCCGACATGGTTGCGTGTAAGGACTCAATCAATAGTAGCCAAACTCACATGGTCTAAATGGTCTCTGATCTGCAATTACTGCTGCCTGGATTTCACACATACTGATCATATTGTTTGCCACAACGATATCTACAATGGCAGCCTCCTGTTCAGCACTAAAGATCTTTCCTCTGCCACCAGTGTGTGGTAGTATGTAAAGTAAATGCAAAAAGCATGTCAAAATTGACATTATGACAGTTATATAAATGGGATTGACGAAACAACTGTATTACTTCTGTTCTGCCAACAGGGCAATACAGTAAAGCTGAAATACAGTAACACTGTGACTTACCTATTCTCATTCAGAAAAAGTCTGGCGATAGACGTCACAGTGCTCCGACTCAGAATGGACTGGACACTTTGTCCAGCCTCTCTAAAGGACAAGCCATGATTGATCATATGGTCAATAATTGTTGCTATTTTCTCCTCTTGCTCCTCCACCACACATGCAAACTCCTCCTCCTCATGCTCCTTTGCCATGGCCTCTTACTCTCCTTGCGTGTCTTTGGCTTCTTTGATCCATGCTTTCAAATAGCAACACACAGTTTCACACATGGTGCATTAGAAATTCATAATTATGCAAGTAATTTCTATCAGCTGTGAATAGATGTTTTCCTTTTGTTTAGTTTTTTTTTTAAATTACTAAGACACGGTTAATGAAACTGGGATCCACTGTCATAATGTCAATTTTGACATGCTTTTTGCATTTACTTTACACACTACCACACACTGGTGGCATAGAAAAGATCTTTAGTGCTGAACAGGAGGCTGCCATTGTAGATATGGTTGTAGCAAACAATGCAATCAGACTGTGTGAAAACCAGGCAGCAGTAATTGCAGACCAGGGAGCATTTAGAAATATCATCAGTGTGAGTTTGGCTACTACTGATCGAGTCAGAATGAAGCAGCTGTACAGAGTGAAGGAGGCAAGACCCCAGTATGTGCAGGTAAGGATTTGTTATTGTAATGTCTTGTCATACCGTACAGTTACATGCAGCTGGAGTGATTTGCTTAATGAATTTGCTTTTTTCTTAGAGAATAATTGAGCTTGACGCTGAAGGGGCACATCACATATTCATATATGTGGATGAAGCCTGCTTCAACCTCTCTGAAGTGAGGAGACAAGGGAGAAACATCATTGGGCAGAGGGCCACTGTTACAGTGCCAGGTCAGAGGGGAGCCAATATCACCATGTGTGCTGCCATTTCCAATGATGCTGTCCTTTGCTACATACCAACTATCAGCCCATACAGTACAGCACTGAATGAAAGAGTGGTTCCATCCAAAGAGAGAGGGCTGTTGAGGCCTGGCGTGACTCTCTATGTCATCATTTGGGACATACTGCCTTCACCGCTCTCGCCTTATGAATGAATGGTTTGCAGCACAGCCCCATATGATGATGCAATTCCTTGCTGCATACTCTCCTTTTCTGAACCCAACTCAGGAATTCTTCTCTGCTTGGATATGGAAGGTATATGATCACCAGTCATATAACCAGATGTCCCTCCTGGAGGCAATGAATGCTGGTTTCCTGTCAATAGGTGCAGAGGACTGTCAGGGATGGATACGCCATGCAAGGAGGTTTTTCCCTCAGTGTATTGTAAGGGAAAACATCCAAGGTGATGTTGATGAGAACCTGTGGCCTAAGTTCTGAGTATTTCAACTCTTTATTTTGTTTTTTGGAGATTCATATGGTTGCTTTTATGTTTATTTTATTTTTATTTACAGTATTCAGCATTTCTGAGTTTGAAAAGTATGGAAAAATCTGATGCATTACAACAAAAATCTTGTTTCTGAATATTTCTGAGTAGCTGAAATTCTTTATTGGTTCTTTGGTGAAGAAAGAATGCAGTACAAAAGCTGCACCATAATGAATGTCCGAGTTTGTCTAGTCTAGGTGCTTACTGTAGGTCTTACATGTCAGCGACAGTTCATGGGCACAGAAAGAGCTGCACACAAGAATAAAATGAGTGAAGAAAACTTTCTTAGAAAATGTCTTTGGTTTTTTGTTTCAACAGGGCATCTCAAAAAAGTGTAAAAAGTGGAGGTTCAGAGTGCAGCAGGGTTTGTTATCTCTAGTTAAATCATGTTTGGAGAAAAGAAAACAATTCATGCTGTGATATGCTTGTTTGCCTTGTTTGGCACTTACTGTAACTATGTAAAGCATCAACAAATGGCACAGGCATATAGCATAAATTAAGGTTGAACTGGTTCATATAGATAGCTGTCATTTGTATTTTGTTGTCTGTTGTGTAATGATTGATTGAAAGAATATATTAATTTGACCACAAGTTGTGTTGTTTGGTGGAAATATTTGCTTATGTTGAATGTTTTTAGTGTTTTGTGACTATTAGAGCATTTTGCAAACAAAGTGTATCATTTTGGTCATCGACTTTCAGTTTAGGTCAGTGTGTGAACTGTTTTGAAAATGTAACTTCTGAATGGAAGAATGTGTTCAAGCAAATGAGAAAAACTGTTATACTCCTAAGGAGTTGGTTACCATGGTAGCAACATAGTGATTTGAAAGGGGGATGATAATCATATCCTCTATTTTAGTTGAAATCATTATATGCACATTAAGCATCTATATATAATGTATATTTGCTATATGAGGAAAGATTTGAATTAATTATAGCATTTCGACAGTACTCCTGGTGGTGTAGATTAAGAAATGTAAATGAAGCTATTGAGGTGGGGGAGAATGTTTGTGTTTATGTGAATGTGTGTATGGCCATATGAATGCTACTGTGCATATGTATCATAATAAAGTGTGTGTGTGTGTGTGTGTGGATGCAGATGTACACAAACATGAGTGTTGCAGATGTGTCAGGCCCTCGGTTGAACTGTACAGTGTTTGTCAGCTAATTAGCAACATGAGTTAGTGCGACAGCAGTTGTGGGAGCTCCTTACACGCAGAGAAAGGCTGATGGGAGCTGATGGGCACAGCAGAGCATCGTTGCTGGTTACTGAGGAGGAGGAAGGGGAGGGAAGAGGGGGTGACAGCATCTAAACCACTGCTAATGAAGACATCCGCTGACTAGCACAGCCATCTTAGTCACAGGCGAGGCAGCCGTCAAAACTGGCATTGTGGCGTGAATAAACTGATCAGGCGTTGCGGCGCAGAGAACAAAAACATTTGGTGCCTGTGAACACACACACACTCACTCCATCATCTCACTCCAGTAGGAATGGTGGTGTCCTGGTGGCATTGAGCAGCTAGTCAAATGTGCAGAACTAAAATAAAAAGAAAGCAGCAAACACTGTCAGACTGGCTCTATTTGTTTGATGGATCTGTCTGATTTGAGTTGTCTTCATCTTAGTCTTTCCCACTCCACAGTATTTGCTTGCGTACAGTAATCCACAGCAGCTGGAATAGAGAGGCTGAGCAGCAAAGGGTAAAATTGAAAATCTTTATCTTTTTCACTTCTCTCATTGTGCTTATGTTGTTACCATGACAATTTGAAGGCTAGCTACAGTACTGGAAAAAGAACATACATTTCTTAACTGTGCATCACAGAGTTTTTTACAGTACATGTAGGTGTACATGAAGAAAGAAAGTAAAAGTCACACGTGGCTATGATTTTTGGATGCCTAAAAGTCAAAGTCAAAGTCACACACACACACAAAAAACACACAATTGGTGTACCTTATACAAGTGGAATAAGGTGAAATAAGTAATATAGAGGACAATAGAGATGAGAGCAACATCATGCAGACATACCGCAAAAAAAAATGTGGAGGAAAATGCAAAGACACGCTTATGCAGGATTTTCATATTTGCTTTCAGACAACAACAACACTGTGACAGCTATTTCTTTACTGGTCTGATTTCTTTCCTCACACAGTGTGTAACAACAAGGTGTAGTGTGGTTAATGTCAAACTGACCATGACATTTCTCTCCTCTCTGCCTTTTAGGAAAACATGTTGGAATCTGGACCCTGATGGGCACTGGGTGTGAGGAAAGCCTTCAGTGGTACTGGCTGATATACTGGCTGATAAGCAGTTGGCGTGGCCTCTGCTGATAGACTTCCCTGATAGCTGGAGAGCTATATTTATTCCCGTGCTCTGAGATACCAATGAGTGAATGTTTTGGAAGCAGCTGACATTTTGCTCCGCTCTCATCCCTCAGCTAAGAGGCCTCCTCTCTGCAGGAGCTCTGTCTGTATCAAAATCAGATAACGTCAAACTGTACATAGACAGCGTTGAACCAGCTTAACTGTTGTTTTCTCATTTTCTCCGCCAGAAAAGTTCAATTCAACAGCTATAGCCAGAAATCACAGTTGTGCTAAATTAAAAAGTCCTGCTCCAGCTGACATCCCGGAGTTCATACTACTTCTGTCTTCTGTTGTCTCCTTGGTGATTCTTGATTCAGATTGCCCTTTTCAGTATGTCATCGGCAAGCCAAATAGATGCATGAGTGATTCTAGTATGACTGAATGAAGTTATGATAGCGACCAGAGGATGCTCTACACACCACAAGAAAAAGCAGTCTCATATAGTAAAGGCACCTATAATCCTATAGAGAAACATCAAAAGTATGCTGGGGAATATGTTGCATTTAATCCCGAAATGAAAAATCTACTTCTTGTTTGTCAGTGGGATGGAAATGTCTCTGCTTGTCTTGTTAAACGTGGTCTCTAGAGACTAGGAGAGAAGGAATGACAAAGGAGAAATATGCCAAATCAAGATTCAGTTAAGAATTATTGTTTTATTCATGTGCCTACTGGCACAATATTCGCTTCCAACAAATAAATAAAAAAAAAAAGAAAGAAAGGTACATTTCATTTTGACACATGAATCAATACATGCTTCACGATGCTGTTAAAAATGAAATCTGAACTTGTCATCATCCCCTCCATCTTGTGTCTATCTTCTGTCAGGGGAGCCACACAGCACACAGCAAACATGATTAAAGGTAGCAGCGACGGCATGTGCATGAAGATACATGCGCAAGTATGAAAAACATATCTTTAAGTTACAGGAGACACTCAGATACAGCAGCATTGGGGTGTTCATCTATGCGGTTCCAGTATGTGAGTGTACAGCTGTGAAAAAAATAGGAGCTCTGAGTTTGTTTGAGAGCTCCCTTGACAGAGAGCAGAACGGGCTATTACTTCATATTGCACCATTTAAGCTGTTTTTATTTTGGACTCCCCAGCTCCTTCTACCAGCCGGTGCTGTCTCTAGGGATAGCAATCAGGCCTCAACAAGAAAAGGCAAACAGCTCTGAACAGAGAGTTGTATACACTATGTGTGTCTATATATTTGTGCGCAGGGGTGGGGTTGGATAAAGGAGGTAATTCTGTGTCTGTGTGTGTGTGTGTTTGCGTGAAGACACCATGGCTGCCACTCATGCTCAGTTTGCTTCTACTTTTCTCAAATGCTGCTATTCTAGATGACAACATTTTTTAAGGTGTCACCATCACACCATCACATGCTCTTAGACCTCATGCTGACTTCCACTCGCATCGCATGTCTCTGTCCAACTTTGTTGTCATTTTTCCCTCTCTATGCTCTCAGACGTACAGACTTGCTCACCAATCTCTGAGCACTGAGGGGGCTCATATCAACAAGTCAATGCAGAAAAAGATTATAGTCTTCTGGTTGGAGATGCTATCAGAATCTCAGATTGGATACTGCAATGACAAGCTCTGAAGCACTCTGACTCACCCTTCTCTATGTTAACCTGTTGACTACTGTATGTCTCTGTCCTTTAGGACAGCAATAGCTCCCTCTAGTGTTGACAGATGATGAGGCTGATGTGGAGAGAAAGTGAGAGAAAGAGAGGCAGATAGAGAGAGAGTAAAACCATGTAGCTTTTGGCTCAGATGAGGAACAGAAGGTATTTCTGTCAGGCCTGTGTCTTCTCCTTGTGAGAAAGGGGAATATCAAAGACAAGACAGGGCCATAGGGGACCAGAGAGGAGCGGAGGGTATAAGCAAAGAGATTCAGTGAGTTGAGGTGAGAGGGAGGAATAAAGTGCTTCAGAGAAGTCTTTCAGATTTCAGGAGAGGCCTTACGTAATTTGTGCAGATGGTAGTCTGAGTGTCTCTCTTCTCCCGTGTCATCCATACCTCTGCAAGGACACATTATCCTCTTGCTCAGGAGGGAGTTTCAGGGCTAACTTTGATCAGTTGTGCTGCATGTGTGTGTATGTGTGTGTGTGTGTGTGTGTGTGTGTGGTCCTGATATTCCTCACATTGTGGGGACGTAAATCTGTTTACACAGTCATGCTGTGGGGACATAGAGTTAGTCCCCTTGATGTAAATCATTAATTTAAGGGTAAAGACTTGGTTTAAATTAAGGTTAGTTTAGGGTTATGTTAGGGTTAAGGTAAGGATTAGGGTTAAGTATGTGGTGGTTAGGGTTAAGGTTAGGATAAGTCTCCAGGAAATGAATGTAAGTCAATGTAATGTCCTCTGAAGTCATGGAAACAACTCTGTGTGCGTGCGTCTGTGTGTACGTGTGTGTGTGAGAGAGAGAGAGAGACAGAGAGAGAGAGAGAGAGAGAGAGAGAGAGAGAGAGAGAGAGAGAGAGAGAGAGAGAGAGTAGGCGTTACGCCACACCTTAAGGAGGCAAATTATTCTTAGATAGTATGGTGAAAGTCAGGATGTGCTGAATATTAGAAGGCCACAATATCCCTTTCTTACAGTGGATATTTTTAATTGTCATAGTAACAAGGTTTCAAAAATGTCTGTTGATGTGACACTACATGGTGTCGCCAATGTGTGCTGGCCCTAAAAGACAGGTTCACAATTTTTCAGGTCTGTCTTAAAACAACAGTCAGGTGCCCGTATGAACCCTGAAACAGGTTTTGCTTGCCGTAATGATTCCTCTAGTTCACACACTCGAAAAAATGTTTTGGCTCAATGACAACAAAAAAAATAATGCAACAGTTTGCATCAAGCTTTTTGAGTTAGGACAACTTCCGATGAAATTATGTTGAACCAACAAACTACAGTGAGTTAGGGGAGCTTTTCCTCTACAGTCAAAGATATTTTTAATTACCATGTGCTTCATAATTGGCAGCATAAACATAAAGCATAAAGTTTTTAAGTTGATTTTTCATAAAATTTGTTGTTCCAACTAGTTTTAAAAAGAATTTTTTAAGTATCATGTACCTTATTACCATAATTGTGAACACAGGTTTTTAAGTGGACAAGTTGGTCAAGTCAGTCCAATTATACTTTCTTCAGTAGTTTTTAGCTTTTTGGGTTTTTTTTCATGTAGTGGCTTAAAGAAATAAATTCATTTAACAAAAAAATTGTTAGGAAATTAACCTTTTTTTTTTATTTTGCACTGCACTGCAATATCCATGTTGTCTTTGGAAATCAAGCAGTAAGCATACTGAATTATGCTATCACAACAAAGTTATGGGCCTAAAGTATTCAAAACCACAGTGCCAAAAAAAATGTTAACTCTGGTTTTAAAATCATTTTGTGAAACATTTTGTAAAACTACAGTAAAAAATCTGCAATCTAGCAGGTGATAACAAAGCTTATGAAGTATTAACTTTCAATGGCCCCCAATCTTCTTCAGGTACTGCAGTGTTTTTTTGGTTTTTGGGTTTTTTTGCATAATATAGTAAAGACCTTTTAGCTCAAGGTTACAAAATTTCTGTCAAGAGTATGCTGTATGTGCAACAAATTTTGTCTTGACAGTTCACAAAAAAATTTCAAATGGTGTCTTCTGTCTCCTTTTCAGTATCAGTTTTGTAGCCTCTTCAGTGGACTTCAACATACAAAACAACATCATCTGATATTGCTGTGAAACAAGTGGAATCTTCAGAAAATACTGTTCTTCAGACTTTTCCACTGGATTTTAGTCCAACGGGTTCAAGGAACAGCTGAAAACGCTTCAAAAGTACATTTAAGTTTCTTGGGATAGCCCAGATTCAGAGCATACATTATGCCCCTCAGTAAAGGACAGCAGCTTGGGATATCACTTCTCTCCAGGATTTTGGTTCCCTTGACCACAGTGTTGCTGTCTTGTGGTCAGATCCTAGGGTGGAGCAATCACACATGATGGCAGTTTTCTTCAGTTGCCTATCAAAGCCAGCCTCGAACTCCTCCGTGTCTGTATAAAACAAATTAAAAGATAGGTTAGCGTGTTTGAGATAAAGAGTTGGATTGTTTAAATTAACAATATTTTACACATCTTGACATCTTAAGTGTCTTAAGTGTCCACCCTGGATGGACTTTTGTGTGTTTTTTGGACTCTTTGTGTTTTTGTTCCTCTGACTTCCTTGGTTTTTGTTATCCTTCTGATGCCCTCAGACTTTTTCTGTTTTCTGTTTTTAGTTGGACTTTTTGAGGGACTCTTTCCCTTGTATTGCATGTGTTTCCTGGTTTTGGCTTTCTCTGTTCCCTTATGTGTTCTGCCTGTGGTTTTTGTGTCACCTGTTTGTTTACTTTAGTTCCTGTTTTATTTTTAAATATTTCCTCCTTGTGCCTGGTCACTTTACTTCTTGTGTTTGATTATTTCATGTGTCTCACCTGTGTCTTGTTGCCCTCACCTGTATTTCATTTGCAATCTCTCCCTGTGTATTTATAGTCCAGTTTTCAGTTCGGTCTTTGTCGAGTTGTCTGCTTCTGCCCTGCTTCTGCCCTGCTTCTGCCCTGCTTCTGCCCTGCTTCTGCCCTGCTTCTGCTTGATGTTCCTGTGTCTTCTGCATTCTGGTTTGTTCCTGTGACTTTTTTCATTTTCATTAAAAATATCTGCATCGGATTTTCCCTGCTTACCATCCCTGCGTTTGGGTCTACCTGCTCCACTCACCCAGCTCCTTGACATTAAGAAAAAATGTAATGCAACCTTTAAGACAAGGAAAAACACAAACTTTAAGTTGTATCACAATATCACAGTAACCAAAATCCCAAATGATTTACAATATCATTGTACCACATCTCTTGCTGCAGGTTTTATAGACACAAGAGCAACGCTGGAGGATTGAGCAAGAGACTGAGAAAAAAAAACCTGCAGCGCACCACCCGCATCCTTCAGAACTACCCACAGTCCAAGGGCTCCTAAAGTTGGCCAACAGCAATTTGCCTACAGTGGAACTACAAGGCTATCTATGTGAAAACCAGCAGATTTTAAAAGTGTCTGTGGCTGAATTTCGATTACATAATGTAGTTAACAGTTACAGGAATATGAAATATGAAAAACATGTTTTTCCTCCCCACTTCCCAAATGAAAAGCCCTCTTTAGCTGAGTAGATTTCACAAATAAAACTTTATCATTTTAATCCACTGCTATGACTACTCTTGGTAGTGACAGATTCCATCAAGTTGTGTGTTAGCAGGTGTAACTAACTTCTGCACATGAGTCCACTATTGGTCATGTTGCAATAGAGAACATGCCCAAAGACACTTCTTTAGTAGAATTTGTTTGTAATTAAATGATACTCACCTTGAAAATGTCCTCTGTATACCTGTGTGATATTTATTCAGCCTGTAGCTCCTGTAATACACAGTTTGAACTGTCTAATTATATCCAGGCATATTGAGTGGGTGGGGGATGGTAAATGAAATACTGCACTCAAGGTGGGGAGAAATTAAGCCAATTTCATTAAGTTACAACAACTTGAATTTTGTTTTAAATCAAAAAATGCAAAAATTTGAATTGAAATCACACACAATCTAAGGTTGATGTAATTACCAACATTATTATGTCAACACAACCAATTAAAATAATGTTTACAATTTAAAAAGGTTAACTAAATCATTAAATTCAAACTTTTATCTTGTAACTATTGAATTAAGTAGTGGGAAAAGGTCCCCTGAACTCACCATTAGAAGATCCACTCCAAATGTTATTACAATGCAAGTGATGGGGGACAGAATCCACAGTCGTCATTTTGTGCAAAAATGTGTTTAAAAGTTTATCTGAAGATAATATGAGGCTTCAGCAGTGTGAGTTAGTCAAATAAAATGAATATCTTCCACAGTTGCAGTCTTTTTAGAAAAAAAAAAAATCCTTCTTGTGTATTGACAGATGTAACAAAAAGAGGAGAATTTGGCACTAAAATGAAAGACATGACTTCATTCGACTAATTTTAACAAGCTATTAGATACATGAACCGAAGTATTAGACTGATGGCACTAAATGATAAGTCAGGAAATCATCAAAGTTATTAGAATTCATCCTCTGGGCACCATGGATATCTGTGCCAAATTTCATGCTAATGTATACATGGTTTTACTAGACTTGCTGGAGTGAGACATTTTACAAAAAAACCCCAAAACAAAATGAAACGAAACAAAAAAAAAAAAAACATCAACCGCATGAAGGTGCTAGGAGAAAACAAAACCAAAACACACAGGTGCAACATGAATAATGACACGTGCCATTTAGGTGTGTCAATAAGCCAGACAGACAGCATTCACAAACTATTATTAATGTTGCTTATTGTACCTGTGATTGACAAGTCTACAGGTATGCAAGCTGAAGTTACTGTTGCTTTCGGATGAGTAACATTCTTTCAGTTTCATTGCCTACAAACAGGTAGCTTTTGCTTTAACTCAGGTAATATACTGCTGTGATATTGCTGATTTACATTCAGTGTGGTGTACTTTTCATAGCAGTGTTTCTATGTGCATGCTCCTGTCTGTTGTAGCTGTAGTTCAAGATGTTATGGAACTGTGCCCACACAGTTTTCATAAATCCAGTGCATTCATGGCACATGAAGGACAGAGCATCAAACTAATGCCAAATCAAATCTGGAATGAGATTATAGCAATGGAGATAACAAGCTCAAAGCATCCAGCTACATGCTGGGAAACTCAGAACCACAATGTCATCTAACACCTATTTTGGATATTTGGAGAGAGAAATATTAGGGATGTAGTGTTAGAAATCCCATTTTGCACTCCATGCACTGCATGCAACAGCGCCAATGTCACATCAAGAACTGATGATATGACTGTTAAATATATTAAAGCTCAGACTTTATTACTTTATTCTGGCACGGCTGCCGTCGTACACACTAGTTTGTCCCTGTTACATCAAGTCTTTCCTGCATATACACAAGCATCGATTCGCCTCCCAAATTCGATGTTTCTTTGTTTGCTCTGACAGGCATTGCCATGGAAACACAAGGGAGTAGAATTACAGTAAAGTTAAGAGGAAGGCTGTAAGCAGTCCACCAGACTGTGAAGAGCTGGTATAATTCAAGACCAAAGACAGAGCTGCATCATGTCTCTGGGGCTGAGAAGACTACAGCCTGCCTTAGAGTTTCTCAGTGTACTTTTAGTCTCTCACATCCTTTTTGAAAGCCACTGCTGGTTTTACCTTAAGTTGTACATAACTGGTATACACTCATCAGACAAGAGCCTTTCTCTGTATGGGAGTAATCTGGTGCCTAGGCCTGTTTCTTCCAAAGTGAGAGGGAGAAATGGATTCTATTCTAGTCTCTTACACAGATGGGGTGTTAAACATTGATAGGGCTGATGCAGAGAGAAAGGGATAGAGAGAGAGAGAGAATCAGACTACTCTGTGCTTCCTTAGTTTTGATTTGATTACTCTCCAGCATCCAATTTTATCGAGTTGGAACATCTGTTAACATACAGGAATGATATTATGGGAGAGATTCAAAACCTCACATGCATTCACATGCAAACATATACAAGTAGAAGGCAGCCAGTAAGTATTTGGACAGTGACACACTTTTGTTATTTGGCACATTTGATTTAAAGGTTCAAGTGTTGACTTTAATCTTTACTCTGAATATGCTTACACACGCATCAGACAAACCATTTAGGAATTGTAGCCCTCTTTATGCAGTCCCCCAACAACAGGGCACCAAAATTAAACAGGACAAATTAAAATATTTAAAATTAGTTGCACATCATTTGCATTCACTGACTCCCTGAAGTCTACGACTCACTGACATCGTCAGACATTTGGTATCTTTTCTGGTGATACCCTACCAGGCTTGTAATGCAGTCATTTTCACTTCTTGCTTGTATAGGTGGTATAGATTTACCTTTAGTCTGGTTTTCAGAATAGGAATTATTCAACTGGATCGAGATTATTGACTTGCCCAATCAAGAACCTTCCACTGGCCCTTAGAGGACAGGTTCACAATTTTTCCTTTCTTAATTTTTCCCAGTCTTTCCTAAGACAATAGTCAGGTGCCCAAATGAACACTGACACATTTTTCTCGCTGAAATTATTCCTCTTGTTCATACTGTCCATTATGTGATCCCTTCATAATACACTTTGAATGTAAGTGATGGAGGACAAAATCTACAGCCCTCTTTCTGTGCAAAAACGTATTTAAAAGTTTATTTGAAACTAATGCACTCAGATTAGTCAAATCAATTCAATATATTTCAAAGATACTGTCTTTTAGGTGCCAAATTCCCTCTTTTTACTATCCTTTGACTGCAGCTGAAAAGGAAAACACTGTCCGCTAAGACACAAATGGTTTCATGTCAAATCTACTGATCTACTGTGCTGGAGAGAGTGCCAAGACAGAGAAAAATGTTTCACTGTTATATTACTAATGGACAACACACACACACACACACATGGTCCTAGGTCACTTTTGGGGGACATTACATAGATTTGTATGAATTTCCTGGAGACCGAACCTAACCTTAACCACTGACCACTACCTGCCCATCCTTAACCCTTACCCTGAGATTAATATAACCGTAACCTTAACCACTGACCCAAAAATCAGCTTTTTCTGCATTGGGGACACAGCTTTTGTCCCCAATTAGACAAGCCGTCCCCAATTATCTGGTCTTTAGTCTAAAACTTGTAAATTTGTCCTTGAAAGTAGCCTATGAAAGACCCCCGCCCACACACACACACACACACAGTTTCCATGTCTGACTTCTATGATAATGCTCTGTCTGCACAAATACTAGACACACATTTCAGCAGATTGCAGACCACACAGTCATCCTGTACTTTTGCAAAACCACAGAGCACTTCCTGGTTGATTCATCGCTGGGCTTCTTTATGTAGAAGACGGTTTCAAATCTTACCACATTTTGTGCCTAGCTGCTCCCCCAGTCATGCTATGTTGTGACTTCCTCCGATCACGTTGCTGCATAAAAATGAATCTGTCATTCAAAGTAGGTTGCTTTGGGAGTGTAAAGAGTGTAAAGACACAAAGTCGAGCTTCTGCCTAGCTCGACTGTTCATGGCAGACAGTAAGAAGCGGGTGATTATGCAAAGAAGTTTTAGCTATAAAATGAAATGGCTGTTTAATTTTAAAGGTTTAATGAATTTTATTAATTCACAGAGGCAAAATTATTCACAGCTGCACAGAGAGTAAAATATCCATTTACAAACAGATTCACTTAAACAAGAAATATTGGACTTTGCTAAAGACAATTATAAAATGAATAAAAAACAAGTGCAACTATTTAAATGATAAAACATTATTGCATATAATAGATGACACATATAACAATACGGTCTATTAGGTTCAGGTCTCTACAACGGGTTTGGTGTTCAGAGGGTATTGCTCTGCCCACAGAGATTGGCCCGACTTCTTTTCTGACCCCTTGTCACAGTATTTCTTCAGCACCAGCAACAGAATTATGAACAGTGAGAAGATGATAACACCAATGAAAGCTCCCATCCAGATATCTGACTTGCATCCTGTGTCAGAGAGGGCGTCCCCTGCAAAGTAGACAAAGAGACAAATGATTTCACATGATTTTCAGTTGCTGCTGTTTGCTGAGAGACACTGTATAGACATTGACTGTCAAATATCCTGACTTTTCTACTGCAACCATCCTCCACCCTTGGGACAGGGATTCTCTTCTACCTCACAGAAACACAGGCCACTATCTGCAGGAACTGGCTTCAAGACTGTAAGGTTGAATTGGTTGGGCAAAGGGTGACTAAATCTTAGTTGATCTCCCTTCCCAAACCTGTCTTGTAGGGTTGAGTTTCGGTAAGCTGTGAATATGGGGTGTTGTTTAGTCTCCTCCTGCTAAAACCATGTGACCTAGAACTTAGATTCAAGGCTGGAATTTTTGGTGACATGAAACGAGATGGTGAAATTGTGGGATCTGCTCACATTTAATTTCACTTTTTCAACTTCAACTTTAGTTTATCCAGGCAAACCAATCAATGGGACTTAAGATCAAATTCCTGGTGTATAGTCAGACATGGAAGAAGTTGGGGAAAGGAGACAAAAGAGAGATTAGGGGGATTTGCAAAGGGCATAGACCAAAACACAAAGAAATCTGCAATACTTACAGAGACAGTAAAGCAGAACAAGTAGGACAGATGCACATTAGAAAGTAGACATAGCAAAAGACATAAACCAGAAAAAACCCACTAAGGCAAAAGATATGACTTCATCAATAGGGAAGTGGGTTTTTTGCTGTGTTGTTGTGCTCTACTCTTTCTTATCTAAATAAAGGTCATTGGCTGGAAAATGAGAGTGTGCAGAGAACAGAAATCCAAGTTGATCAAAAACTTTGTTAAATTATTGACAAAATGGTATGCACTAAATGTGGATGATGAGATGTGTTATGTGTTTAATGAAATCAAACTTACCAGGCTCAATCAGTGCTAGCTCGGTAGATTTGGAGACTGGCGGGAGATTATACCATTCACCACGAGGATCTTGTAGCCACTCTACCACCTCACATACATATGAGCCGTTGTCTGAGATCCGAGCTTGCCGAATAGTCAGCTCAAAACTAGGCCCCTCAGTGCGCCACATGCTGATTCGCTGTCTGTCTACCTGGGGCCCAAACGTTACTAAAGAATCCCGGTCGGAGCTTACAAGGCTTGTATTCTTTGCCTTTTGCTGGAGTACCCAGGTGACAGCATAGCGAGAGGACGTGTGAGCTAAGGTAATGGAGCATTTTATTTCTATGTCAGTGTTGATATTTCTTGTCAAGAGAGGGGTGGAGGTCAGAACGAGCCGGCTCACTGAAGGAGAGAGACAGATTTGAGACATACATTACATGGTGAAAAAAAAAGAAACAGAAAACACAGTATGGCTTTCATCCAAAACAGCTTGAGCAAGATGATATGTAACCTTATAAATATCAGTAGTACCTGGATTCTGCACCATGACAGCCAGCTGGTTGGATGGAGGCAGCTTCTTGTACGCATTCTCCATGAAGACAGACACTCCACACTGGTATTTTCCTGCCTCCCTGTGGCTCGCACCGTTGATAAGTAGATAGTGAGTGACTGCATCTCCTTCGTTTTTTACTTTCAGCTGGTAGCGATGCTGGTCTCCAGACCAGCTGATGGCACCATTATAGTGCAGAGTCAGAATGTTATCTAAGGTCGAGGCATCACGCTGTAGGCTCCAAGTCAGTGTGATTTGCAGGCGAGGCCCTTTGACGCGGCACATCAACTCCACATTTTCTCCTACAGTCACCATGTTTTTGCGACTTATCAGATTCACTCTCACAAGCGACTCTGTGACACAAATACAAAAAAGTAAACAGTGATGACTGAAAAGCAGAAGCTGGTGGTGCTCAAAATAAAGAGATGTGCGTAAATGAGATTTCCTAAGTGCTGTCTGTCTCCTGTCTCAGTTCAGCTCACGCTCATTGTCTCACACATCATTTCTCAATACCATTTCCTTCTCAAAAACAAGAAAAGTTTCATATGTCCATAATTATCAAGATATAGTCAAATTTACCATTCAAGCATTAAATATCACATATTTCTATGTCCACATGCTTGTATTCACATAACACTTATAACTAAAAGCATTAAGCAGTCGCTTTTAAGAAATAATATGCAAATTTATCCAATGAGGCACTCCAAAGATTATACTTTTGTGTTATTTCAACACATGCACAGTGACAAGACTTCAAGTCTAAAGCCGTGTAAGTGAACCCTGCAATATTCATTACACCCAATGGACGGAACAAAAAACATCCTTGAAATCTAGGTGGTTCTTAGAACTTTACTATAGTAGGGTTAAAAGTGTAAAGTTTGTGCTGAGGGTAATGCAAGGAAGGTTGATTAAAATCAAAAACATTTTTTCTCTGGGGAGCAAAATGCTTAACAATTTGTGCAATTTGGATGTCAGGAGAGGTGAACCCATGCAGCGTTAAAAGTGGAAAGGGTTCAAATGGAAGTTTGGCACTTTTGGTGCTAAAGAGAAGATTAGGGTATCATCAAAATATTAGGAATGATCTTCTGAGAATCATGAATTTCAATGGTAATCTGGCCAGCAGATCTCATCTGTACTATGGACTGGATGGATGTTCAAATGGACAGACCGATTAGCATCCTGTTCCTTAGCACTTCCACAGGTTTGGCAAAAATTGCTAAATGTGTGTTCCCATAGACTTTTCAAATACGGTGAAAATGGCGTTTTCTTTAAGAGTCATCAGACCATCTACTTGATGAGAAGGGTCCTGTTGTGTCAATATGCATATTTAACACTTCATGCACCTTGAATAATTTTTACTGTATGAATTTGTCAACATGGACAGAGAGCAACATATCATACCTGTAGGAGCCACTGTCACAGTTGCAGTCTTTGATTGGCTTTTGGTCTTGCTATTGGCTTTCCATTCAGACACAGTACACTGGTAGACACCTGATTCAGTGACTGTGACCTCATCAAGCTCCAGGGTGAAGGTGTCAGTTGCTGGACGCATTGCCTTTATTTTGCGATTTACAAACTTTTCCGCTGAAATTATAACACCCTCCTGACTCAGACCGATGATATCGGCGAAGGTGGTTGTTGATGTTGATGTTAATTTGTGTTGCCAGTTGATGGAGAGCTGATCTTTGACCCCCTGCACTTTACAGGTGAGATTCAGCCTGTCACCTTCGTTAACAGTCACAGTGCTTTGCATTTCAACTGAGAGCCCACTTTCTGTGATGAGACAAGACACAGGGTGAATCTATGTATAACAGACAGAGGGCATGAGTGTGTTGGACAACATAATATTAGATAATATAATAACTTCATTAATAGTAATAAAATTATTAATATTACTAATAACCTTGTGCTTTTTGAAACCTTCTTTATAGGAGATGAAATTAAAAATGAAAACCCAGAAAATAAACCCTTAATAAATGCCTGTGTATGTGTGTGTCAGTCAGTATGGGCTCACTTGCTGACTAACCTGTGGTTGAGATGCTGACCAGCTGGGAGCTGGAGTCCTGGGCTGCACCCTGTTTAAAGGCACCATCCTGGCCTCTTTCCTGAGGCCATGCTCTACAGATATACTCTCCCTGATCCTTGGTTCTGACAGGCTGCAATATAAGACTGTAATCTCCGTTCCCGATCCGGGCGGCCCTGAGTTCTCCGTCTTTTTCTCGACTACTGTACTCAGACCCAAAAGACAGAACGCCCGTAGGGCCGATGCGCGCCAGCTCAACACTTCCCCAGAGCCAAGCTACAGAGAAAAACCTTTCCTCCAGGTTCTGTGTGTCTACGTGACAGGATAGCGACAGCTCCTGCCCCTCCTGCAGAGTTGTCTGCTGTGCCGAAATTCTCACCACCAGAGACGCCGTGTCTAGCACCACCTCTACTCAAGGCAAAAAATAACACACACAGTGAGATAAAAATGCACCACACATCCTGTCAAGAAGCCACAACAGGAAGAGCAAAAATTTATGTGTTCTCAAGACTTATATTTTTGGTGCTATTTAACAGATAATATAAATGAAATGATTGATAATGATGCTTCTCCTAACCTTTGGCTTTGACATGCAGGGTAGTTTCCTCTGCATCCTTCTGTGTGATAGAGTACCAGGAGCGGTCTGGATCTTGGATCCACTCATCAGCCCGGCAGTATATCTTGCCTTCATCTGACAGCTCCACCTGAGTCATCTTCAGCCTGTATGTGGCCTCTCCCACTTTATCTAACATTATGAGTCCAGCTTGGTAACGCCCCTCAAACCCCCTGCCTGGACTCAGTGTGAAATCTCTGTCCAGAGAAATGATGGGCTGTGCGTCGTCCTCGTCAGCTTTACGGAGATACCAGGTGAGAGACAGATGGGTGTGCTGGACGGTGTTGCTGGAAGCTTGGCATGTTAAACTGAGAGCATCACCCTCATTATAGCTCAGTGAGGTGGAGTGAGGTTGTGATGAAACACTTAGGGAGTTGTCAATCACTACAGTACCACATCACAAACAGAGAAAAAGAAAGACGTAGCTTTACAATACATGAATCCAGATATATTGATAAATAGGTCTTAAGAGTAGAATGGTGATTGATTACCTTTGACGGTGGTCTTAACACTGTAGGTTCCATCATAAGTAGATTCCTCATTGACTGCAGTACAGTCATAATCCCCTTCATCATTTTTCTGTAGGCTTATTATTTTAAAGATGACAGAGTTTGGCGACACACGTTTCAGAGTAATTTCATTGCTTCTCACACGATCTTGATATATGGCATAGCCGAAATTTGGGTCATCGGTGCTGATGATGTTGATTTCGAAACTTGGCTTTTCAGGCTTGGAAATGCGAAATTGAAAGTTTTTTTCAGTGTTGTTATTGGTGAAGCCGCTCACATTGCAGGAGATGAAGAGTGGGGAGCCCACCACACGATACAGAGGACCAGCCTGAATTTCAGTAAGCACTCTGGCTTCTCCTGAGTGGAGCATAGATGAAACACAGATGTTGTTAGAAGTTTGTTTCAGTCATGTTACAAAGGTGCCATAACATTTAAGTTGCACTGTAGATTGCATGAAATATTAACTATTCACAGTATGTGTGAAGTATGTATTGTATAAGTAACCATGAGGACCAATACCTGCAAATAGTGGAAATGGTCTGTTACAGGGCATTAATTTCCATCCAAAAATTGCTGTTGCTTTTGTTTCAGTCTAATGATAAAATTATTTGTTTGTCTATATCAATTGAATTATTCCTTAAAATACAAGAACAAAACTAAAACATCAACTATGAAATGTTTCAATCAAATTTAATCACAGAAATCTTCAAAATTGCTTATTTCTTTTCTGTTCTTAATTAAGCTTAATTCACAAAAGATTACACTTAACATTTTCTATTATTATAATATAATTATTATTATTATATAAATGATCATTTATATTATTTTGTACTTTTTTGTCCACAGTTATACCATTTTCATTCAGCATGACCTCTCACTGGAATCCAACTCAACTGCAGTAATTAATACTACTTACCACAGTACCAGAGTAGACCCAGACAGCAGAGCAGGTAAACCCTCCAAAAGGATCGCAGGGAACACTTCATCCTGAGACTGTTTCAGAAGAAGGAACACAGTGTTCACACCATAACAGCTGTGACCGCCTGTCTCTCTACATGAAGACAGAGTTAGCCTATTAGAGTGGCTCATGCTTCCTGTAGGTACACCAAGAGGAAGTCTGAAATGTTTCCTGCATTGTACACACAGCCAGTTAACACATTAGTGCATGTGTTACAGACCAAAAACAATTACTTAAAGTGATATGCGATGTGCGCATGCGCGCGTGGTACTGCGTGGGTTTTTGAAGGGAAAAAGTCACATAAAACAACCCTGTTCTGACCTACATCAACAGCTAGTTAGTTATAACAGTTAGTTATACATCTGACTGAAAAATATACACAAAATGTAAATTAACAAACATTTATTTGGAAATAAGGTGGAATGCGCTCACTTTACCTCAGTGACACCTGAAGTTATGTGCAGTGAAATAACGTGATGCTCTCTGCTCCTTTCTGCAGCCGGCAGGTGATGTACACTCCATCAACATCCTCCTATGTCTGTAAGTGTTATGCCTTTAGAGCGGATTACATGTATTTATTTTATTTTATCTCAGAATAAAATATAACCTCTGTTTTTTACCGAACGCAGTTATTCATTGACTTGATCAATGCTTCCAATAAGCCGATCATACAGGAAGGTCATGGAAGATAAGGGGCCTGTGGTTTAATTGCGTTTAGAGGAAGCAGCAGGGGTCCAAGTCTGACCTGTTTCGGCAACTGATCAAATATTGAAACATGAACATTTTTGTCATTCATTTTGATTAGGTTTGAAATTGTGTTGTGGATCAATGAGACAATAGTGCCACATGGTGGAGAAGATGACAACATTGCCTGCACTGACTCTCACTGCAGCCTGCTCTAGTCCAATAATTGCAAAGGTAAATCCTCAAAAATGAAGTAACTGATAATAAAATAAGATATTTAGGAAATTAAGGTGATGTCATCAAAAGGTCATATACAATATGTACATTATAATACTTCAAACTACTTAAGAGAACTGTGCAAATATTTGTGCAGAAGAAACCCAGTAATCCGATGCAGCAACCAAGATGTGTGTACTATTTATAATATATGTATCGGTATATACTGAATAATAAATGCTATATACGGCACATGATAAGATATTAAAGTATATAGTGATATATATAAAATATGTACATTATATATAATATACACACAACAATCAGAATTAACACAAAAATATGAAATATATTAGTAAAAATGAAAATAATACCACAAAATAGCATGGCATCATATTATACGTACATATATATATATATATATATATACAAATATGAAAATATTGTAGTAATATAGTATTAAGTAACATAAAGCAATGTAATATACAGTATAGTGTTAGATATGTTACTACTACTTACACTTCAGTGGTAATAATAAAAATAGTGATATATTGTGGACAAGGAGCAGATGTATCATAGATAGCAATTTAAAAAATCTGCTACACAAATGATATTTTTCCAACTTTTCTCTAATCTTTGCTTGGGCAGTATAATTTCTTTCTTCAAGCCTCTGAAAAACTGCCTGAAAGGGGAATTACTTTGGAACTACACAACACAACTAAGACATATGGTACTTGTGCCAAGGGGTCACAAGTAGACACTACTTCACTTTAAAGTGTCATAAGACAAAGAGGTTGAGAACAACTGCATTAAGAGTTTAAGGGCCTCGCTCAGCGGCATCTGATAGGTGGTAATGAGGGAGGAGCATGTGCTACTCTTGGGGAAACAAACGGGCAACCGTCTGGTCTTGTTATTATGATAAATCTATCCCATTTAGAATTATGGAGTTATGTAAGATAATAAAACAGAAAAATCGTTTGTGTTGAAAGCATTTTGTGGAAACACAAGAACATATTAGTATACAATATTTAAAAATTTATTTGACATCAGACACTTAAATGACTTTTCTGTCCCAAGCAAGAGTAGATGCTGAGTGTCGTTATTGTTTGGTCTGTTGTATGAGACCTGGCAACTTGAGAAAAGAGGAAAATTGGGTTACTTAGGGGAAATTTACTCAGCACAAGAAGAGGAAGTGTCTAGACACAAGCATTGCTACATACGTGTTCTTCACAGAACAGGAATAGGAAGTATGAAGAGGACAGGAAAAAACAAATCCACATTTCAGAGCGACATAACAGTTGCAAGCATAAACCACAGGGTTTATTTTGTTCCTATTTACCAGTGCAGGTGCACCTAAAGTAGCTGCACGCTGTTCTTTGTAGTAGAGTGAGTCGCTGAAGAGCTTCTGGTGTGAAGATGAGTGACTCACTCGAGAAGACTACAGACTGTCCCTTGCCTCTTCTTGGAGATGACCCCAGCCCGGACGAGGAGAAAGGGAATGTGACGAGCTCGAGTGAGTTACATTGGGAAGATGGAGGTCTTCCTGTGGAGCTGCAGAAAGGGATGGAGACCCTACGAGTGAACAGAGAACTGACTGATGTGATACTGTGTGTTCAAGGACATGACTTCCCTTGCCACAGAGCCATACTTGCTGCCGCCAGTCAATATTTCAGGTAATAACAATCAAGCATTGTCGGACTCCATTATGATGAAACTGCTAGTTTTACTGAATGAATGTCTTTCTGTGTGTAGGGCAATGTTTTGCAGCGGTCTGAAGGAGAGTCACGAGGAGCGTGTTGAAATTAAAGGGTTGGACAGTGGGACGATGCGCTCTCTTTTGGAATATACCTACACCAGTCAAGCCCTCTTCACATTCTCAAATGTCCAGAGAATACTAGAGGCTGCCAGTCAATTCCAGGTAAAAACAGTATAGCTTTTAAATGACACAAACTTTTAAAAAGATACTTGATTAGTTCACTTTGCACGATAATCATCTGTGACACATTAAGTTCCTTGTCAGGCTGGAGCACATTATTAGTAGCAATCACAAACTTTTAATCTTAAAAATGGGTTGCAAGTAAAGACAAAAAGCTGTAATACCCTCAAAACATAAATCAACCAGTAAATAAAACGGTCTTAACTTGTTACAACTTTTGTTTAGTTGGGTGTAAAAGTGCATTATCAGCATGAGACTTGTAACGTTTTCTCATTTCGATTTAAGTATTACTACTAGAAGGATCATACTACCAAAATTTGTGGTTTAGAGACTTTAACCCAACAGCAACATTTTATTGTGTGTACAGTTTGGCTGATATTCATTGCATTTTGTGATTTATATTTGCTGTATAAACCAGCACAGAAATTATCTAAGAAAATCATACAAAAAACCCCCCAAACTATAAATATATGGACAAAAACGAAACAACATACCAGCACACATACAGTTTATATACATATGGATTAACATTTGTGCACATACACCCACATGTACATACCTAAACCTATGTTCAGATTTAAACATGCATATATTACATGTGATCACAAAGCTGTATACAAATATATCTGACTTTCAATAAGCCTCATTTCATATATCTTCAGTGTGGTCCATTAAGAGTCCTTATTATACTGTGCTCCAACCAACCCCCCAGTTTGATCACATACTGATCAAATGAAGCAACCTTGCCTATATAATCCATTCGTGAAAAGAAGGTTCTCCTCAACAAAATCTGTCTTCCCCTCACTATTCTAGTCAAATCTGAAGCTCGACACTGTGCTCGACCTAATATAGTCTATAGTCTATGATTGAAATCATTGATTCAGTGACAGAATTATCAGTTAGCACACAGAAAGAATGACAGAAATCACTGTAGGACAGAATTAGAAACAAAAAGCATCAGAAATGTAGAAAATGTATTTATTTATATTCAAAAAGGCATATTATATTACATTGATAATTTTTATCAATATCATGGCACCACTATAGTGTAGAACTATATTGAAAATCACCAAATTGTTTCCAACCTTACATTAAACAGTTTTTCTCCTGTTCACTGAGACAAACAACATACTTTAAAAAAAGACCAGTCGCTATAAGAGGGAAGTGAAAGTTGCCCGCTTGTTTACAGTCAGGATCAGTTTTCCATACAGGCTTAAATTAACTACACAGCTGTGCTACATAACACATGAGACAGGTGTCTGTGTACTTCTATTTTTGTGAGAAGCAATTTAAGTTTAAGCATTCTGGTTGGTCCTCGCTTCTTTGATGCTAGAATTACAATCAGATTAAGATTTAGGGTGCAGCTTGAGATTAAGCATGGACTGTTAATGTATCTGTTCTGACCCCATTTTGGACCTTCAAGAGAATTTTCATGTTGTCTTGTCAGTTTTTCAATGTGGCATACTAAAATGATTTTTTAAAAATTTATTTATTAAAGAAATTTATAGTAGAACTCATCAGTCTAAGAAATTTTGAAGGTTTATCTGTTCATCAACAAGGTCACAATCCCAATAGTGAGAAACTGTACATCTACATCAGAGTCCTTACTCCATTTTCAGCTAAAAAGAAATTGTAACGCATATGCTTGCTTGTTTCTTGTAGTTCCTGCGTGTGGTGGATGCATGTGCTGGCTTTCTGAGCAAATCACTGCACCTGGAGAGTTGCATTGGGATTCTGAATCTGGCTGAAAGTCATGCCCTGCTGGCTCTGAAGACCAGTGCTCAGGCCTACATCATTTCTCAGTTCTCCCAGGTAGTCCATCAGGAGGACTTCCTGGAGTTGCCAGCAGACTCGCTGGAGACTGTTCTGCAGAGGGACGATCTTGATGTGAAGTGTGAGGAGTGTGTTTTCGAGGCACTCATGCGCTGGGTCAGAGCCCGGCAGGACGAACGTTATCCTTTGCTGGCCAGGTTGCTTTCACATATACGACTGCCGTTATTGGAGCCAGCATACTTTGTAGAAAAAGTGGAGTCGGATGAACTGATTCGTCGCTGCAGTGAGGTTTTTCCTTTGCTGCAAGAGGCCCGCATCTATCATCTCTCCGGCAGGGAGGTCAGTATACAGGGGGGACCAAAATATGTCGGATATAAGTAGAGTTCTTTTACAAAATACTGGTCAGCTATTTTGGGAAACATTATACCTTGAATATATCTGAAAAACTTAGGCTGTATTAAAGATCTAAATGTGTGTCACTTTGTCCACCAGTAGAAAAAGCTTAAACCACCTTTTTTGTGGCTACCTCATTTTGTGATCAAATTATCTACTGTATTTTATTGTTTTATAGTTTCATGTGCTTTGTATGTGTGTATCATGTTTTATAGGTGGTCTCTGAACGAACCAAACCCCGTGTGCGGCACTTTCTATCTGAGGTGTTCCTGATTATTGGAGGCTGCACTAAAGATGAACGCTTCATTTCCACTGTCACTTGTTTGGACCCTCTCAGACGCAGCAGGCTGGAGGTCGCTAGGCTGCCAATGACAGAGTTGGAGGATGAGTCTCTAAACAGAAAATGGGTGGAGTTTTCTTGCATTACCTTCCGCAATGAAGTGTATATATCTGGTAAGAGATGCTGTTTCACACTTTCAGAAAACGGCTTAGTTACTGTAATATGTGGGGGACCCCTTATAGCGCAGATGAAAGTGAAACAGTTGCTCAACTACTGAATGATCAGACTGCCAAATTGGTTTTTACATTGAAGATTTACAGAATTCCTCTATAAAGCACTTTCTAGATGAGATATTGAAATAAATGTGGCTTCTTTTATTCAAATGTAATGTTGTTCTACTCAGTAAACCCACTGAACAAAACAACAGGAGGATGTGACATCATCTGCAGGAGTTGTGGTTTTTACATTTCCCAACTCAGGAACTGACACCTCAGTTATGGTGGTTTCTGTAACGGTTCAGCAACATGTACACTGTGCAAATTAAAACTGGGTTGTGAGATTTTACATTTTTAATCAGAATGATAATTTTGTCAGGCAGATTCTGTGACACATTAACCTAGTTTTTAGTCTGTAGGTGACTGCTCTCTCTAATGCTCCTGTTATTTTAGGAGGTAAAGAGACACAGCACGATGTTTGGAAATATAATGGTGCCCTGGACAAGTGGATTCAGATAGAGTCCTTGACAACTGGCCGCTGGAGACACAAGATGGCAGTCCATGGGGGGAAGGTGTACGCACTGGGTGGATTTGATGGAGTTCAGAGACTCACTAGCGTAGAGGCCTATGATCCCTTTCACAATCGCTGGACACAGGTAAACATACAAATATTTTATATAATAGTGGCACTTATGTGTAACTTTGCACCAAATAATTGTTAAAGAAGATATAATTAAGCTATATAATTTTTACATTGACTCTGCAGTTCCCCTCAGCTCTGTGGAGAGACTGTAAGCTACCTGCCTTTAGCATCAGATGGCAGACAGACAAAATTGGTGACTAGCTGATGCACATAGTGGAGCATTTAGCAGCTAGACATTCCCTCAGGAGTTGGTAGAGCCTAAAATAGAGCTAAAAGGAGAGTGAATATAAGAATTTTCATTCATCAATTGGCCAGACACATGACTCCATATAAAGGCTAATGTTGGTCTGTCTGTGTCTGCTAGATGTGTGAATGGGAAACTGTTTGCTAACATGGTTGCCACATCAAGTTTATAAGGAGAGTTTGTGTTTTCAGCTTGGTTCTGCTGCCCCCAACTGACCTAAAAATCAATTAATGCATGTTTAAAGGGGAAATGATGTGCTTTTTATGGTTGTCTATTATTTATAAACTGTTATGATGTCGGATATCTATGTTAAACATGGTCAAAGTTCCAAAACTTGAGGTTAATGTATTTAGACATGCTCCCTGCAAGTCAAATGCTAAGGCTTCAACCTGCCCTGACGGCTTTGTTTGCAATGATGCATGCCCAAAAACGGGTGTCCATTCCGTAGCCTTGCTTGCTAAGGTTGTTGCTAAGGTTATTCCATGTGTTGTTTGTATTGTCCACTCTCATATTTCGGATTGGATTCTGTCTCAAATTTGTATAGATGTATTTAAGAAGTTGACATTTCAAGTAAAGAACGAGAAAAAGTACTGAAATCCTACTATACTACTACTATACTATACTACTATAGTTTGTTTCATGGTTTGTTGACGTGGCCCCCTGAGTGGCCAGAAGTCAGCCATGACACAGCTTCCAGCTAACCAATCAGAGTGGGCTCATCTGGAGGGTCGCCTTAAAGAGACAGGAGCCTATTTGATGCAGAGGCTGAACTGAGAGGCTGTGCAGAGAGTTAGTATAAGATAAATAAGGAGTTTTTGGAACTGTAAATCATGTAAAGATATTCCAGTAGAGCCCCAGATTAAAACTATAGACCTGGAAGTGTGCATGATATGTCCCTTTAAAGATATCATTTGGTCTTCTAAAGGTCATATACCCCTCAGCCAAAAGTTCAGTCTTTCTCAAAACTGGAAGTTATGTCCTCCTCAGACACTGGATTGGCCCCATACCATACTCATTAATTTTGTGCTATTATTGTGTACATGAGGTGTTATGTAATGTACATCCAATGCTCCATAGAGCATACTGCTTTTAAACACTATACTTCACATATTTACCTCTATGTTTCTTTGACTGTACTTCACATCATGCCTTACTGTCATTTTGGCTGTGCTTATTGCAGGTGGCACCTCTTGCGGTAGGTGTGAGCTCCTTTGCTGCTGCAAACTTTGACAGATGGATCTATGTGATTGGTGGTGGGCCGAATGGAAAGCTGGCAACTGATAAAGTTCAGTGCTGGGAGCCTGGAACAGAGTGCTGGGAACTACGGGCGCCCATTCCCATCGAAACCAAATGCACTAATGCAGTCACCTTCAAGAACTGCATCTATATAGTTGGTAAGTTGGTGGCTTTAAATTTGGACAATGTTTCTGTGTTTACCTTTGAGAATACATGAGAAGAGTTTCATCCCAAATTGAGAGACAGGCTTTAAAATAAACAAGAGTAATGACATATTTAGTGAAGAATAGATATGTTTATTTTTTGGGAAACTTATTATGTCCAATTCTTTGTCTGCTCCCAGGCGGCGCCATGCACGCCATGTACTGCTACTCCCCTCTGTCAGACTCCTGGTCACTTGTGACCCGTCTTGGGGAGAGGGCAAGCTGTGCCATTGCTGCCTGTAGCAACAAACTCTTCATCACTGGGGGCCGGGATAACAAGAACCAAGTCATCTCCACAGTGATGTGCTGGGATGTTGACCGAGGAGTGTTGACAGAGGAGTGTGTTTTACCTATGGGAGTGTCGCACCATGGCAGTGTGACACTGATGAAGTCCTACACACATATACACAGGATAGTACCTACTCCAGAGTGCCAATGACACAGGCTCCAGCAAACAGGACATTATTGTTGCTGAGAAGGCAACAATAACACATGGAAAGAAAAAAAGTGTTTAAAATAAATGCTTTTACCTGCATTACAATGCTCAATTCATGTGAGTGGACACTTTAAAATATTAGTCAATCATTGAGTTAAGACTAATATAAAGACATGAAACAATATCATAGTGAAGCAATAATGTTGTAATTATTTCATAAATATGTTTGAAAGGAAATTAAATGGAGTACTTACAAAAATGGTTAACAAATAAAGACTGAAACATCAGCTAAATCATGCAGTCATTCAACACTAGAGATAGTCCTTTCTTCTAACCCATCAACAAAACCACAATGTAAGACCCGATCCAGTATCCCAATCCCTCACCTATTTATACTTTAACAGTATGATACTATACTCTGAGGAAGGCTTTATGCCGAAATATGTCAACATATTTGTCAGCCTATTGATTATGAATAAATTAATGTAAAGGACTGATACATGAAGTGATTCTTTTTACTGTTTTTTTTTTTACTATGGAGTGCTGCCTTTTTTCCTGACTTTGTTCTGGAGAACATTGTGTGATACTATATTATTGGAGCAATATCGTTTAAACTTGATTTGATACTGATAAAAATTAATGTAGAGCAATAACTGAGTGTCGAATTACAGATCAGTTAACATGCTGTTTCTCGGTTTTTACAGTTTACTATGGTAGACATTGACATTAAATCAAACATGCTAAACAAAGAAATGTTGCTGTCAGAATGGAATATGAGGAACCAAACCAAAAGCCCTGACACCTGGGGCTTTTGATTCACAACACAAACACTCACACACACACACACACACACACACACACACACACACACACACACACACACACACACACACACACACAGCTGTGTTTTCATCACTTCAGAGGACATAACACTGACTTACATTCATTTCCTGGAGACTTTCAACCTTAACCATAACCATCACATACCTAACCTAAATGAGGAATTCCTGGTAAACACACACACACACACACATACACACACACATATCAGACCCTGGTCACTTTTTGGGACATTATATAGACGTACATTCATTTCCTGGAGACTTACCCTAACACTAACCATAACCACTACTTGCATAATCCTAACCCCTACCCTAACCTTAACCACTGACTCAAAAATACGCTTTTTCCCAATTGGGGACTCTGCTTTTGTCCCCAGTTGGACAAGCTGTCCCCAATTAACTGGTCCAAAGTCTGAAATTTGTCCCCAAAAGTAGCCTATGACAGACCATACACACACAACAGTCTTTTTGTCTGTTACTGCTCTTCACTGCTGAGCTTGATCTTGTCTGTCTTCCTGTGAACACTGCCATCAAGTGGTGAACATAACTCAAGAGTTTCGTTCTATTCAAATTGCTTTCAGTCAACCAAACAGACCACAGAAAACACAAGTTTCAGTGTAGGAGACACAACCATGATTGTTTATTTTCGGTGGTGTCTTGAAGTCCTGAAACATTTCCATGAACACATATCTCACATTCCTGTAGCCGACAGAATGAGAAGAGGAATATCCTGTATAAATACCAAGGTCAATGTCCGGTATTTTCAAACTAAATCATATGCTATGACCACTCCAGTAAAAAAAGTAATTAAAAGTGTGAGACTAAATATGAAATTTCTTAAAAAGGAAATGAATAAACAAAACTATGCCACATCTTTATAGTAACAAATGTAGCCTTTTAGCGCAGACTGACAAGAGAAGGATTTGAGGTCAATGTGGAAAACTATGGAGATAAAAACACTCGAGTTAGCAAATATTTGTTGTAATTCCTATATATTCCATGATATCCAAGATTATTGACTTACTTGATTTGTTCTCTTACAAAGTTTCAATGTAAACTAAAGGTCTTATTGTGAAGAATCACCATGCAAACTCCATCCGCTGCTAACCACAAAAAACCAGAAACTCAGGTGTTGCGTACCTGCGCGTCTGTATGAGTAACTTTCGTTTTGGGAAGTTTTCCGACGTTTATCCACCAAACACACCCTTTGGTTAACCTGCGGGTACTCTTTGTTTCAGACCTGCCCGAACCTGTTCCAGGAAAAAGAACCCATGAGCTTTTCGACTTATTTTATCTGGAAGTTGTTAACCTGTTTGTTCCTGTAACACCTGCGAAGACCAGAAGGGAAGTACGGCGGCTACGTACAAGTGATTTTTCTGCTATGGCTCATCGACATGTATTGGCCTATTTTTTCTGTGCTTTCGCCCTAGGTGAGTTTCTTAGTTGTGCTTGTTTTTTTAAGCTTTGCAGTGCGGACATAAAAACTACAGTACAGAAGGTTAAAACCTACGAGACTGACTCAGGCCTGACAGGATATGACATGTTAATGATTTACCTCAGTTGTACGATTCAAGTTGTGAGTATTAATCTTATCATATTTTCAGTTAATGCTGTTCCATTTATAGCCTAGCTTACCAGAGGGACAAGGTGAGAGATATATCCCAAAACAACATTTATTTGTATGCAGATTTCACTGATTTATTACACCTGTAATTACACCTGTACAATTAAATAATTCAACAACTCTGCAATAATGTCACACTATCTTTAAGTTTGTTAGTCCAACAAACCCAAAGAGATTCAATTTACTATCACATAAGAAAAGCAACAAATTATTGGCTGGAACTAGGGAATGTTAAATGTTTGAATCAGTAATTGATTACTATTACAAAATAGTTGCAGGTTATTTTTCTGTCAAACAGCTAATCGATTAATCGACTAACCGTTGCAGCTCCACAGAGATGTATTCTTGAAAAAAAATAGGACTGAATTATATCAAAGGATTTGACAATGTAAATAAAACATTGAAGATCTATTATTTACTTGCTTTTTCTGGAGCTTCTAACCCTGTTACATGGTCTTCATCAGAGGATGGAGTTGTCATCATGTGACCATGGAACTTCTGTCATGTGATAGCAGGTGGTCCTTTCTCTGGTGTCAGATGTGAATTTTGATGGCAGCTGAACAATCTCCATGACAACCGTGCAACTCCATCCGCTGCTGCACACAAAACATAGTTGAAAGCAAGTTGTTACCATGTCCTTTAATCTTGAATCCTGAATATTCCTACAATTCTCCATTTTCTGTGTTAGTTATAGGACAGTCTCCACAATATGCACTCAAGGGGCGGGAGGTCAAACTGAAACCAGCCATCCCTGAACATCCTGATGATATTCTGTGGAAACATAAAGGCCACAAAGCGGTAGAGTATGATGGCATGGAGCAGATGGTGTTCGGCAATTATGAAAACAGGGTGACTCTTGACTGGAGTACTGCAGAGCTCACTATCACACATCTCACATATGAAGACAGTGGAGACTATGAGTTGGAAATAACCAAGGGTAGAATTGTTCATCGTTCAAATCACAAATTAGAGGTCATGGGTAAGTTTTTTACTTTTGAACTTTTTCAACCCTTTACATATTAAAGTAGATATACAGTAAGTCAGTCAGTGTTATGAACGTTGATACCTGCATTCCCTTTAAGTTGATGTGTTGCCATAGTAACTCAGTAAAACTTCATAGCTTTCAAGGAATTGTTGTTTAAGTTAATAAAAAACCAACACAACACAAAACAATATCCGGTTCAGTAGTAGACTCACAACTGTCACTGCCACTGCCAATATGAAGTATTGAATCCTTTCATGTTTTATGTTTTACAACTTTGCATTGACACTAAACAGAAAACAGACTTTTTATTGTAAGAGTTTCAGTTCTGCAATGTAAGACATTGTGCATAAAACAAACTGTTGCTCGGGCATTTTTCCAGTTGCAACATTATGGTAGAGTGACAATGAGAAAGCTGTTAAAAAAAAACCTTCACATGGTCTGTGGGTTAGTGTTTCTCAGAAGATGTGGGAGACTATGAAACAAAGTGGTTAATGGCTCTATGTTCTGATGAGACGGAAACCATGTTTTATGTTGTCAAACACCACACATCAGAAGCATGGTGGCGGTAGGTAGAGTGAAAATAAATGCAGCAAAATACTAAGAAATCTTGAGGAAAACCTGTTGCAACTGGCAAGGTAATCGTGACTTGTCAGAAGATTTATTCTCTAGCAATCCAGTTCAGAGTTTGTAATAAATTTTGAGCTCAAGCAACAAAGAATGGGGGGAAACTGCACTGGCCAGATGTGCAAGGCTGATAGAAACCTTTTCACTCAGAGTCAAGGCTGTTATGCTGCTTACACTAAATAATGTGGACCTAAGAGGTGGCAAATACATGTGTTTTACTGTCAACTCAGTTTAGATCACTTGTTTAGGATTTGTTTTTACTTTCAAGAGTTGAATGTAAACCTCAATAGCTTTTTTAAGCTTTGAAAGGGTGTGTGTTTCAAATTGATAATTTCAACACAGTTAAAAGTTTACTGTTTTTGATAATGCATTTCCATGTGTGTAGTGAGGATATTAAGTTATCAAACCAGTATTATCACTTATTAAGTCACCTATAAAATGGATTTTATAGTTGGCATGCTGGTTTTAGCAGCCCTCCAGAAAATATTGGTCAGTTGTATGATCAGTGCCAAAGTAGGAATTAGTGTGACTTTCTTATATTGCAGTAGAAAATGAGTTGATATGGATGGATGAACAAAGCAACTGACTTTGACGTGTCCTGTGTCTTGCACTAGTAGTCAGTGTTTGTTTCTTTTAACCGTTCTTTCCCTCACATCGACCAAGTGTGATGGTCTAACCCTAACCGCACTGTTAAAAATTAATTTGTCATGGCCTGTATGTTCCCCTGACCTTTAAACCAAGTAGTTATACTTTGCTAAACCTAATTATGCCTTAAATGTAGAGGCAGTGGATCAGAAGACAACAAGTGTCATTTTGTAATAATGAAGATTTATGGATAGGAATTAATAATGATAATAATGATGATGATATCCCTGCCATTGTTATTTTATTTCTCTTACTGAATTCTGTTTTATTTTATTCTTTTCATACATCTTCTATGGAATACTAAATCAAATTTTTAGTAGTTTTATTAAAATTTTATCTTGTCTTGCAATGCTAATTCTTGCTAAGCACTTTTTGCCTTTTATATACTTTACCATGCTTTAAGTGTTTATGCAGGAATGTAATGTATGATGTTGTATAAACAATTTATTTCCATTTATGTTTTCGTATATAGACAAAGTTGCCAAGCCCACCATATCCTGTGAGATGATCGACGGCAGCGGCTCAGACAAACTTGGAATCCAGGCAACACTAATGTGCTCTGCAGAGCCCAGTCACCCTCAGTCGTTAATGAAGTTAGAGTGGAGCTCACGGCCTGGCCAGCCAGTGCAGCCTGGCCCAAACATAACAATATCTCTGGGGGATGGATATGATGATGAAGAATACAGTTGTAGTGTGAGCAACCCTCTGAGTAATGAAAGAGCTACATTCATTGCAAAGGATTGCTACCCTGGTAAGATTTCACTGTAGATTTTGTCATTTCAAGCAAATATACCTTCAGAAAACTACAGTAATTTACATTGGATTATGGCTCCAACTAATGTTTCCATTATTAATTCATCTGATGAGTATTTTCTTGATTAATCGCTTTGTCTATAAAATTTAAAAAAGAAAATAGTGTAAAACACCTGTTATGATTTCTAAGAGTCCAAGGTGACATCTTCAAATCACTTGTTTTGTCTTAACAACAGTTTAAAATCCAAAGATATTCAGTTTACAAGCATGTATGACACAGAAAAGCTTCATATCCTCACATTTGAGAAGCTGCAATCAGCAAATTTTGGGCATTTTTTCTTAAAAATGACTAAAACAATAATTCGATTAGTCGCTGTTTAATTTTCTGTTGATCAACTAATCAATTAATCAACTAATAAGAAACCCATACCTGCACTGCTGCATTGACAGTAACATTGAATGCAAAGCTGAGATTTTGATCTTTCAAAGATTTCTTTTTTTTACAGTGATAACATTAATGAAAATAGAAAATTAAACACACAGATGATGTGTACCTTATCAATAATAATGGAATAAATGTATTGTATGTATGTATTGTATATTATAAATCTAGACTGAAATGTCTAGGGTTACGGTACAACAGTATGTGAATGTTGTTATAGTGATGTAATGTTGTGTACTAAGAGGTTTCTGTAAGTTTGACTTTTGTATTTCTGTGCAGACAAAAGTTCATCTACAGGACTGATTATCGGCCTCGTCATCTTGTTTTCAATTATTGCTCTACTCCTGTTCCTGGGCTTCATATTCCGTAGAAAACTTGCTAAAGGTACAGTAAAAAAAAAACACCTTAACCAAAAACATTGATCTCCAAATTATTGATTTCCTGGAAATAGCACATATTTTTAAGCAACTGAGAAGAACTAGCTGATATATACAGTATATACAGTGTTCACTGATGTGTGTTCTCAGAGGTTTACTGAATATAACAATAACGCATGGAGCCATTTCTATCCGGGACAAGGTTCTTTGCCATTTAGAGATCCCATGTTCCTACAGGACTACCAGCAGTGTGTAGACAAAAGCATTTATGTGCAGACATTTTGTATAAAACTAAAACATACTGTTTCTTTTCGTCTTTCCCTGTCCTCTTGCTCTTCCAGCATGCTGTGAAAAAGGAAAAAGAGGTGATTTAGAACAGTCACCAGGAGAACGGAGAATGGAAGGTACGATACTCTGTTTTCATTGGTCAGTCTCAGATGTAGGGCTGCAAGTAACGATTTTTTTTTATCATCAATTCACCTGACCATTTTATTGAGATTAATTCACAGGTTTACAAAATGCCAGAAAATAACAAAATGCCCATCACAAGTTGTCTTCAGATTTGCTTGTTTTGTCAGACTAACTGACCAAAACCCCAAAACATTTGATTTATAATGAATTATTTGTAATTTATTATATTGAGGATTCATAATGGGTATTGATGCATTATGTCATTCAAAATGATGCAGTCCATGGCTTTCATGTGAAAAATTTGTCAATTTCTTTGTCAGGGTCAGATAACAAGGCATCTGAGATTGAGGAAAATCAGCCATTCCTTGACAGAGCACCCACACTTCCCTCTAAACAGCTACTTCGCTCATTGGTCCAAACGGAGCCTAATGACTCTGCTAGTGAACACAAAGAAGCCAAATACTCAGATCCAGACACTGAAAAAGGTAAAGGATGCTGAATGTTATACTTTCTGATTTGGGTTGTTTTATGTTCCTGTTTTAGGCTATAGGCAGGTTTATAACAACTTTCACTTTTGCTAAGAAACATTTAAATATGTGCTGTCACAGTGGCAAAAACATGGGCAAGCAAATAAGGAATATATTTCTAATAATGGATAAAGAACATTTTGCATTGTCATTTTCTCTCTGAATGTCATTTATCTGCTGTTAAGCCCTGATCAGGAGTGCAAAAAACAAAATTTGTATCAAATAATTTTAAATGATAATAATAAAACCTTCATTGTATGTAAATATTTGGCTTGTGGATGCCTCACATTGCCTTTTAGGACTAACATAAATATCAAGAATTGTGCTTATGAGTAGAGAATAGAGTGATGAAATTTAGATAATTTCAGGGAATGACATGTGACACAAATCATAACTGACTGAAACTATTACGGAATGAATCAGTAATCATTTTATGTTTAATTCCTATCTTCTTTTTTTTCTTTTACAGCACAAGAAGTATCTGATTGGTTGACAAAAAAAGGTTACACCAACACAAATGTTGTTATTATAACTGTTACATGGTATAAAGGGTGCAGCCAATTAATTTTACTGGTTTTAACTGTTCACTCTTTCCAGGGTCTGTCATGGAAATTAGAAAGCGTTTTGAGGCAGACAATGGTGGACAGATTTTCCCCTCAAAATTTCCAGCAGACACACAGAAAGGTTATTGTTAGCTAATGCTGCAACTAATACTTATTTTCATATCACTTAATCTTTTGATTATTTTCTCCTTTTATAGATTAATCAATTAATCATTGTATCTCTAACATGTAAAAAAATCAATTAACAATTAGATAGGCCAGACAAAAGCAGCAAGTACTCACTGGTTATGAAACTAGTGAATATTTGTCATTTTTGCTTTATAAATGACTAAAATATAAGTCCATAATTAAAAGTGATAATCATCCATTTTATGTTGATCAACTATTGATTTAAGTAAGTTCAACACTACTTACCTGGACTGTTTGACTCTCAACTTCTGCTTCTGTATGATTTCATCTCTAATAGCATTCTTTTTCTGCAATTTATTTTCTTCTTTGTGTTTCATGTTTAGGGAAGAATGCAGACAAACCTCTTTTCTCTCCTGGTCCTGAGCCTCCCTCACATCTGGATGTGAATACTGAGCCTGTCCATCATGCTAGCAAGGACAAAGAAGCTGATGCAGATGTAGTCAGAGAACCCACAGAGAATGAGCCCCCACAATGTGATTTGTCGAACTCTGAGGAGGCAAATAAACCAGACTACAGTGAGGACATGCAGTGTGATGTGCAATCACCCACTTCTCCCAAACAGACAGGTTTGGAAACTACATGTCTGAGTTAGATTCAGAATAATCACAGAGAAAAAAAAACATTCAGGGAAACACAGCAGAAACTAACCCACAATAAAGAGACATTCCAGACATCCCAAAAAATTATATTACTAAATCATTCACAAACACAAAATTCACAACTATTAATTAACACTATGCTGATGATTCTCAGGTCTTCACTTTTAAAACCCAGCAATGAGTGCGGCTGGTCTCACATTCTACTCTGTTTATCAAATGTTAAGTAATGGATATGAGAGAACATCCGAGAGAAAAGCTCATATGACCCCCAAAATTCTGTCTAGCATGGTGCCTGTAATCTTGGTGTGTGTAACTGTCCTTTGCATTCCTGTCATTTCTGTCTTTTGCTGACTTTGAAATGGTAATTCATGTGTTCATATCGACTTGGCTAGATCACTGTAACTATTCTATTCTAAGACCATCTCCTGCCTCCGTCTACAAAATGCTGCTGCCAGGCAGTTAACCTAATCTGTGGGCAGTCACTGGCTACTTTTTGAGATTTAGGATTGACTTTAAAACTTTACTGATTACTCTCAGAGCCCTTAATCTCTGACATGCTGATACAAATTATGTTTATAATAATTTTTATTACTTTGTAAATGTATCTCATTCAAATGGCTTTGCTACTTGTTTGGATAACTAGACTGGATAACAAACAACTAAGTTGTCAAAAATATATTTGTGTATTTATATGATGAAGTATTTTGAGCATGTATGCCTTTCACTGTACAGTATAGCAGTCTTATGTGAAACTGAGGATCAGTACAGTGCCACTGGATGAAACCAAGACATCTAAGTTAGTTTGTGCATACTTGATAATATCAGATACACATTACAAAGGGTGTAGCAGCAGGAGTTACAATTATTTACTGATTATTCTAGACCATGGCAGATAAGAAAAATCTTTCCAGTATGTCCTGGGTCTTAGAAGAAAGAATTAAAGTCAACCAGTTATTACCCTTTAAAAATGACTGCACAATTAGGATTTATTTGATTCACTTTATTGTTCATTTTAATGCAGACCATGGTTCACTTGAAAGATGGCTTCTTAGCTTTGCTTGTTTTTAAAACCTCCCTGGAGTAAGACTGATTAATTTTAAACCAAAGCTGCCTATGAACAATTTAATCACTTTGCAATTTCTTATACTTTTTATTGTCTGTTTTAGAGCCAGAAAAGGAGGCAGATGAGGATGAGGAAGAAAAGTCTGTTCCTGCCAGTGGTGTCCCTCCTCCTTCTCCTCAGCCTCGGCCCTCTTTGATTCAAAGCTCTCCACATATGTCACCTGAGGACATCACTGTTAACCTCAAGGAAGATTCCAACTCAGATCAGGTCACTGGAGAAACTGCAGAGAAAAATCACATGGAGTCTAACTCAGCAGATGACTCTAGTGAGGAGGAACAGTCGTCCACCATTTCTGACCAGAAAGGCTCAGAAACAACTGCACATGAGCAAGATTCACACTTGGCACAGGGAGAAACTGACAAAAGAGAAGATAACCAGCAAGAAACTGACAAACCAGTTTCTGAAGATGAAAAAGAATCTGATGGTGTAGGTGATCAGGAATCAATAGATAAGGCACAGAATCAGTCTGTAGCGACCTCCCAGCAGCCTCAGACTGCCACACTGACAACACCAGACAACAGTAACACCAATACCTGTCAAGAGTCTCTGGACACTGCCCAGGCAGAGCCAGAACAAGAGAACAAGACCACACATGACTCAGATGAGTCTGAGAGACAGCCAGACAGCAGCACAGCAGAGAAATATAAAAGTGAGTATCAATCTGTTGAAGAGAAAAAAGAGGTCCAGTGTGGCCCAAAAGAAGAAAGCCAGGCAACATGAGCCTGAATAACAAAGAAAAGGTGAAGTTGTTGAATAGCTTCCCTAAAAGCCGATAGTGAAAGTGAAGTTGTAAAAGTGACATAACACACAGGAGACAAAAGAGAAAATTCCATGCAAAGATGTAATGATAAAGAGTTATAAGACAGTATAACATCCAAAGAAAATCCAAAGAAAGTTGTTTTATTAGATGTTCCACTTCAAAATTCAGATGGAAAGATTTTTATAACAAAGCAAGATTGGAACCAACGTTAAACAAGCAAATGAGCCAAGAAAATGATGGTTTACAGTAGATGAAAAGTGAAGCTTGCCCTGCTTGTTAAAAAAAGTAACAATATAAAAGGCTCACTGTCTCCTTTAACCTTAATCCTACCAACTTGGGTACTTGCAGACCCCAGAGGTATACTTTTTGTCATATCTCACAGGTGTTTTATTCTGTTGTTGCAATTGTTCATGACTTTGTCAATCAATTTGTTCCTAATGAATTCATTCATTGTTTTCTGTGTCTGTTTTAATTAATGCTTTTTAAAAAATACTAATGTATCGGGGTCCTGGGAGACCCCAGTCAAAAGCCAATTCCGTCTATGCAGTTTTCATAGATAGAACTATTTATTGAGTTCATGTTTGCCATGGATCCTAATTTAAAGTATCACACACTGTCAGAGGGATAGGGGACATTCTGTCAGTCATTTTGAAGGCTTTTTGGAAAGATTGTACTTGAGATAAAAGCTACAATTTGTATCGAATAAAAGAATAAATTTTCATTTTACACTATATGCAAACTAACAATCTGTTAATCTGTTTTTTTCAGATGACATTAATTGCATAACTAATAATGTTTTGAGAAGAAATAAGTTAACATTTCCCTATGATGGTTGTTTCTTACAGTAGTTTATTCTTGGGGTCCACAGGGCACCCTGTCGGTGGTTTTTCTATATTAAATATGTTGCTAGGATGAGGGTTAAGTCAGTCATACCAGTATGCTATCTTCATAACTAAAGAAAACAAAACTAAAGAAAGATTAAAAAACAAAAGAGTCAGCCAGCTTATACGCAATGAACAGTCCAGTCCTTATCTTTACATTGTAGAATACAGAACGCAGTGAGATTTAGATAATTTCAGGGAATGGCATGTGAAACAAATCATAATTGATTGAAACTATTACGGACTGAACCAGTAATCATTTTATGTTTAATTCCTATCTTTTTTTCTGGTTTTAACTGTTCGCTCTTTCCAGGTTACGTCATGAAAGTTAAAGAACGTTTTGAGGCAAACAATGGTGGACAGACTACCCCCAAAAGACCACCAGCAGACACAAGGAAAGGTAATTTTTGTTAGCTAACGCTGCAACTAATACTTATTTTCATACCAGTTACTCTTTTGATTATTTTCTCCATGTGATTCCTCGAACTCTGAGGAGGCAAATAAACCAGACAGTGAGGACATGCAGTATGATATGCAATCATCCACTGCTCCTGAACAAATAGGTTTGGAAACTACATCGTCTGAGTTAGATTCAGAATAGTAACAGGGAAAAAAAGCATTCACGAAAACACAGCAGAAACTAACCCGCAATGAAAAGACATTCTAGTTTCTGAACATGAAATGATAAATTAGATATGCAGAATTTAGGGTTGGGTGATATGACAGTGTATACTATGGTAGGATAGAGACTTGTCACTTTACTTTACTGTTTATAGCAAGATAGTCATTGCTGTAATATCACAAGGTGTATTTGGTCATTGCAGATAATGCTGCAACTCAATGAACAATACTGTTGTATCAGTATGATGAAGCACCTTGATTTGTCAGGTATTTATTTTGCTGGATTAGCCAAAAAAGTCAGGAAATTGCCCATATTGTGATATATATTGCTCTATCACTGTAAAAGTACATATCCTTGTGTAATATCCATATTATACATAGTGCTGTAATGTTAGAGTTTATTAACTGACAGATATATATTATGCTGATTGATTTTGATCGTATGAAATGGACTTGTAGGTCCTTCTGCTTCCTTTTTCAAAGGAACAAATGTGTATCAGTCAGTCATTTAAAGCATACCTGCAGTTGTTAACGGCTCCTTGTCTTTGGTTTATTTCCTTGATCTTTACAATATGCTATAATTAGACTGTGTTGAAGAAGCCCAGTGATTCCATAGTTTTTTAGCAATTATAGACCTTTTTTTCTGATTTTCTGCTTTTATCAAAATTTAGAAAACAATATTTTTAAGTAATTTATTTCTTTTAAAACAAGGCTGAAGGTCTGAAGGTCACTAGCAATCTACTTTTTAAATGCAAATCTTTTATGATCTGATTGTGGCTTTTAGTCAAAGTATATCCTGCTATTTTAATCAGTCAACTAGATAAATATGTTGGAATTTCAGACTTGATTTGTTTTGATGAACAACAGAAGTTTCTCTGTTGTTAGACAAAATCTTCTCTTTCCCATCTCCTGCCCTGTGGTGTTCAACAGGGATCAATCCCAGGTTCTCTATTGTTTTCAAATTATATTACTGAATCATTCACAAACACAAAATTCAACCATTAATTAACACTATGCTGATGATTCTCAGGTCTTCACTTTTAAAACCCAGCAATGAGTGTGGCTGGTCTCACATTCTACTCTGTTTATCAAATGTTAAGTAATGGATATGAGAGAACATCCGAGAGAAAAGCTCATATGACCCCCAAAATTCTGTCTAGCATGGTACCTGTAATCTTGGTGTGTGTAACTGTCCTTTGCATTCCTGTCATTTCTGTCTTTTGCTGACTTTGAAATGGTAATTCATGTGTTCATATCGACTTGGCTAGATCACTGTAACTATTCTATTCTAAGACCATCTCCTGCCTCCGTCTACAAAATGCTGCTGCCAGGCAGTTAACCTAATCTGTGGGCAGTCACTGGCTACTTTTTGAAATTTAGGATTGACTTTAAAACTTTACTGATTACTCTCAGAGCCTTTAATCTCTGACATGCTGATACAAATTATGTTTATAATAATTTTTATTACTTTGTAAATGTATCTCATTCAAATGGCTTTGCAGCTTGTTTGGATAACTAGACTGGATAACAAACAACTAAGTTGTCGAAAATATATGTGTGTATTTATATGATGAAGTATTTTGAGCATGTATGCCTTTCACTGTACAGTATAGCAGTCTGATTTGAAACTGAGGATCAGTACAGTGCCACTGCATGAAACCAAGACATCTAAGTTAGTTTGTACATACTTGATAATATCAGATACACATTACAAAGGGTGTAGCAGCAGGAGTTACAATTATTTACTGATTATTCTAGACCATGGCAGATAAGAAAAATCTTTCCAGTATGTCCTGGGTCTTAGAAGAAAGAATTAAAGTCAACCAGTTATTACCCTTTAAAAATGACTGCACAATTAGGATTTATTTGATTCACTTTATTGTTCATTTTAATGCAGACCATGGTTCACTTGAAAGATGGCTTCTTAGATTTGCTCATTTTTAAAACCTCCCTGGAGTAAGACTGATTAATTTTAAACCAAAGTTGCCTATGAACAATTTAATCACTTTGCAAATTCTTAGTAGACTGATGCAGTGTTTTATTTGCAATTTCTTATACTTTTTATTGTCTGTTTTAGAGCCAGAAAAGGAGGCAGATGAGGATGAGGAAGAAAAGTCTGTTCCTGCCAGTGGTGTCCCTCCTTCTTCTCCTCAGCCTCATCCCCCTTTGACCCAAAGCTCTCCACATATGTCACCTGAGGACATCACTGTTAACCTCAAGGAAGATTCCAACTCAGATCAGGTCACTGGAGAAACTGCAGAGAAAAATCACATGGAGTCTAACTCAGCAGAAGAATCTGATGGTGTAGGTGATCAGGAATCAATAGATAAGGCACAGAATCAGTCTGTAGCTACCTCCCAGCAGCCTCAGAGTGCCACACTGACAACACCAGACAACACCAGACAACAGTAACACCAATACCTGTCAAGAGTCTCTAGACACTTCCCAGGCAGAGCCAGAACAAGAGGGCAAGACCACACATGACTCAGATGAGTCTGAGAGACAGCCAGACAGAAGCACAGCAGAGGAAGACAAAGATGAGTGTCAATCTGTTGAAGAGAAAAAAGAGGTCCAGTGTGGCCCAAAAGAAGGAAGCCAGGCAACATGAGCCAGGAAAGTAATAGTTTACATTAGGTAAAAAGTGAAGTGCACTACTTGTTCAAAAAAAAAAAAAGTAACAATATAAAAGGCTCACTGTCTCCTTTAACCTTAATCCTACCAACTTGGGTACTTGCAGACCCCAGAGGTATACTTTTTGTCATATCTCACAGGTGTTTTATTCTATTATTGCAATTGTTCATGACTTTGTCAGTCAATTTGTTCCTAATGAATTCATTCATTGTTTTCTGTTTCTGTTTTAATTAATGCTTTTTAAAAAATACTAATGTATCAGGGTCCTGGGAGACCCCAGTCAAAAGCCAATTCCGTCTATGCAGTTTTCATAGATAGAACTATTTATTGAGTTCATGTTTGCTATGGGTCCTAATTTAAAGTACCACACACTGTCAGAGGGATAGGGGACATTCTGTCAGTCATTTTGAAGGCTTTGTAGAATGATTGTACTTGGGATAAAAGCTGCAATTTGTATCAAAGATTAGTTTATATTTTCATTTTACACAATATGCAAATTAACTGTAACTTTCCTAAAATAATAATAATAATCTGTTTGTTTTTTCAGATGACATTAATAGCATAACTAATAATGTTTTGACAAGAAAAAAAGTTAACATTTTGCTATAATGGTTGTTTCTCACAGTAGTGTATTCTTGGGGTCCCCAGGGCCCCCCGTCGGTGCTTTTTGTATGTTAAATATGTTGCGGCAAGGATGAGGGTTAAGCCAGCCATACCAGTATGCTATCTTCATAACTGAAGAAAACAAAACTAAAGAAAGATTAAACAAACAAAAGAGTCAGCCAAATTATACACAGTGAACAGTCAGTCTCAGAGAGACATTATGCATGCATTATGTATGTATGACCCTACAGAGATGACACTTTATAGTTTGAAGGAAGGGACTGCCAGAGAAGACTTTTTCTTGATTTATCTCTTGTTTCTTGTGTATCATTTTTCATTGTTTGTTTGTTTTTCACAAAAGGTAAACTCTTAAATCATTTTAAGTGCACAAATCATACAAATGCGTTGCTCTGACCTTTGACCTAACATATTAGGAAGACACTACATTGACAATAGAAATGAACACTAATCTTATAAAGCTGAAACTATGACTTTTGACTTTACTCATAATGAATACACTAAAGTGCAAAAATAACTTAAAAACAGATCTTTGTTGTTTATTAGAATCAAAAACCTTCATTGAAGGTGATTTAGGAGAATATCAGCATTAGCATCAGATTCTTGTGGATTCATAAAGGACTGAAAAATATACTATGTAATATTATGATGCTGTATACTGCTGCATTATAAAAGTAACCCCCATACACACTTTTAAAAAGATCAAATGAGGGTTCACTGTCAGATGTGTTTTCTTCTATGTGTTTAAAACAAGGCTTCTTGCACTCATTAATCTTGAGGCTGGCTTATTTCTGCTAATTAACTGCTGTGATAATAATTCCAATTTCTCAGAGTTCAGGGTGTATTTTTAATTATTCATTTGTCTCACTGTACTTTTTGCTGATGTTTTGGGTATTGTTTATTGCACTGACCAGTAAATTCATTTCTAGTGTGATTGTGATTTGTAAGCAGTTTATTTCCTCTTCAATATCGGTTTTTTTATACACTAAAAGCTCAGATTTCAGTTTCTTTAAATTGTTTATAGAAATATCTTAGTAATAGTACCAGAATCTTTATTGAAGGTTGCAGGGTTTGCCTTAAAACTCCTGAAGAAAGCTGAGAAATGGAGCCAGAAAATGTACAGAAGAAACCATGCATCAAGAGAAAAATGATTATTGAAATGAAATATAATACATTTGCAATGAAATAGGAGGAAAATAATCTAATAAACTGGTGTTGTGTTTGACAGTTTAACACAGCAAATCTAATCTATAACCTGCACACAGAAAAAAAATACAGCAAGTAACTGTAAGAACATTTTTGTGTCAGTAGGGGGCAGTGTTTATCAGCCCTTACCTCCAGTCATGGGTTGATTTTTATGCTGGGATGTGAATTTATTTATTTATTTTTTCTTGTAAGACATTAACACAGACATGGTTGAAGGACATTCTTAGCTATAAAGACAGGCTTGACAAATAAAAAGATGAAAAATGTGATGGTGAAATGTGGCTTTACAGGAATTTCTTGCAGATAACCTATCATAAGTCAAGAACACACAAGTATGTGATATTGCTTTGAGTTCAGAGCAAGGTGTTGATAAGTTGTACAAATGCTGCAGTATGTAGGCATGTTTGGGCTGTGTGTGAGACGTTCAAAGAAGTTGTTGGTGCAGTTGAAAGAAATGTGTGTCTTACTGGGCAGTTGCATAACATTTTGACATGCACAATCTAATGTATGTATGTCTACATAATTGAATTCAATGACGATCAGTGTAGCTGTTACAGTAAACACCAGTCAAACCAACAGAAGTCCTCAGTGATGTAAATGAATATAAAGCAGGTTCACCCATGGCTGGATGACAAGCTGGTGTAGATTTCTAAGGGTACTGGTCAGGCCATGTGAGAAAGTCATGCATGATTAGTTTAACCTCTGAGTCACAGAAGACTCTGTGATCTGCTACCACCTGACCTGTGGGTTCAGGGCACAAGCAGAGAATGAACGCTATCATATTTCCGTGGTCACAGCAAATACCAAGGGGATATTAGAGTATTGAATTATTTGTGGGGATCAGGGTTTTGCCTCTTCAGATGAGGGTCACAATGTGGTTTCACTGAGACATTGTTAATGTGTCGAAGGCAGCAGGAGAGCTTACATCCTGGCTCTGATTCCCCTAGCGGAGTCCTGCTTTGTTTCTTCAAGCCAACATATTTTTATAGAAGAATCCCAGCTCTAGCATGATGATTACTGTACAGCAAAAAGGCTTTTTGAGTTTTTCCAGGATTTCGAAAAATGTAACACTGGCATGCCGGCCCATATATACATGCAACTGGCCTCGGGCACGCTTTTAAAGAATATGGCTGCCAATATTTTTCTTAACGAATTGATCCTACTCACAAGTATTGTGTATCCAAAGCCTGATATGTTTCATTCCTCCTGCGCTGTAGACCTCCGTTGTTGTCCAAAAGCTATTAAAAACACGTCACCATTGCACTGGGTGACATGTTCCTTCATCATGAAGAGTTTTGGGCATGGTAGTTTATTGAGAAACAGCTCCAAAGACTAATAGCAGCAATCATGTTTTGAGTCTCCAGACTGCACAAGCGCATGCACAAGAACGCCGTTCCATTTACAGAGCTTCACTAGCTTGTTGTGCTACATATCACAACCTCTTGACTTTGTGCTACATTGTAAATTTCTCAAAGAACTTCAGTGCAAAGGGAACCACCTTCCCGAGCATGCGCAATGGCGTCTGCCTTACACGGAACTACTCCGGAGACTGAAAATGTGATCCCTGTTATTAGTCTTTGGAGCAGTTTCTAAACAAACTACTGTCCGTGTTGAAGGAACATGTCACCCAGTACAGCGGTGAGGCTCATTGACATGTTTTTAATAGCTTTTGGACAACAATGGAGGTCTGCGGCACAGAGGAATTTATCAGACTTTGGATACACACACATTACTTGTAAGTAAGATCAGTTCATTGTTGGTTTGGCTCTGCACATTATATTTGTCGATAATTAGAAAAGTCTAGACAATCGCCAGCCTTATCCTTTTATATAAGAGTAGTTGTTTGCTTTTCCACATTGTATAGTTACATTACACTGGAGTGTAATGTTCCTTCATATACAAGTCCAATTACTTTTCCCCTCTGATAGTTTGGGTCCTTTTTGGCCCTGTTGCACTAGGAGAGAGGGGAAAAAAGAAGAATGGGCCACCCTCCAGAACGGCCTTTTATACCAGGTTGATTAGCATGCTGGGTTGTTTAAATTGCCTCCTGGAGGGCTGACGTGAAATCGAACAATATCCTCTGACTTTAAAGGCTAGCCCCATAGCTTCTCATTTATTTTTATGCAGAGTTAGGACAGAGCCTTGGCACTGCTCCACTGAGGAAGCTGAGCCCTGGGAGGCCAGATCTGGGTAGGTCAGGACAAATCAATTAATATCAGCTCAATAAAAGTTCTTGGCTCTGTCTGGGCCATACTTAAGTGTGTAACTAGGGCGTCCACTATAATTATGTGGATAAATTTTTTTGTGTGGTTGAGACACTATAATGAAATAATATCCCCTTCCTATTTCTATAAAAAACCCCTATTAAGTCATGATTTGTCTTTGGATTCTGCTTTTACCGTATGAGAAGTAATGACAGAGCATTGTTTGTCACTGTTATTATTGCACTGTATTAAACAAGGTTTCCCTCTTGGGTAATGATGTTTATGACTGTATATTTGGGTCCAACTCAATGTGTATGCTCTTATTTTTCTGCTAACATTGGGTCATGTAAAATTCAACTCCGCCCAAGGGAGGAAGATTATTATACCCACGGCAGTACCTAAAACAGTGGAAACATGTATTAATATACCACTTATATTCCTATAAATGCTACAAATGGGACAGATAAAATAGGTGTAGGGTAGATTGAAAGTTGTTTGACTGTCCTCTCTGAACCAAAAATGATCTCAGTAGTCAGGAGTAGTTAAAGTAACTACAAATATATCTCAGCGTCTTTGTGATCTTGATAAATGAGGCCCTGCTGTTTGTGGGGGGGAAACCTGATGTGATCATTATAAAGATTTATACAGCTATAATGTTGTCATTACTTCACTAATATGCAATTTAATTTGAGGATGTTATGTACTGTTTGGTTGTGCTTGAACAATAATTCAACCATATTAAACACTGCACTGTTGCCATGTGCATATTTGGTGACCACATTATAAACACTAGTTATTAGACCTCCCTGCTGAAGAAAGGTGTGCACAGTGGCAGCAATGTTTGTGTGAGTCTCATGGTGGATTCCTTAACATCAGGACAGCTTAAAGTTAATTACAGCCCTTTGTGGCCTGGCTGGAGTTTGGAGCTCAGTCACAGCTTTCTCTGTCACATAATGTCTTGACAATAATTTACCTCTAAAACATAAATTATTCATATTGTTAATATGTAAATATTTTCCACTGTATGGCCAGGAAGAAACTTATCCACATGTTTTCATTCAAGTTTCTCTTGAACATTTGCATTGGAGACAGCTTTCATCATTGTGGTAGGGACACAGAACATGGCCTAACTTGTGTGTGTATTTTATCTAAACAGTGTGGACAAACATCTTTTGTAAAACATTAGAAGACATTATTTTGACTTAAGTAATATACTGTATGTTATTAGCCATGCTAACAGCTGACAGTATGGGTCGGTCTGTCCACCACTTTTGTCCAGACTTAAATATCTCAACAACTATTTGATGGATTGCCATGAAATCTTGTACAGACATTCATGGTCCCCAGAAGATGACTCCTAATGATTTTGTTGACCCCTTGACAATTCTTCTAGCGCCACCAGTAGGTCAAATTTTTCACAATCTTTTAAAGCAGAGAGGTGAAATGGTGAGGCTGTGGAACCACTGGCAATTGAGGTAGGCAGATATAAAGGTATTCCTGAAGAGCAACGTTTATGTGATCTTGGTGTTGTCAAGCAGCCAGCCCCGTCAAGGATGGATTTCATTTTGTATTCCATTGCCCTTTGCACTGTGTACTTGAGGAGTTGTTGGTTTGAAAAGATCCCATTAAAAATCCCTGATTTGTTTTGGTTGTCCGAAGCTGGTATGTTGAGTTGGCTTTTTAATATGGAGATTTTTGTTTTAGCATGATTTATAGGAGAGGCTTGGCTGCTAAGGCAGAGAACACTCCATCATAACAGGACATTTCTTCCATGTAAACTAAATGTTCTTTTTGAATCTGTGGAACTGTCCATCTTGATCTGTCATGTGGTCATCCTGTTTATTATTGTCTAGTGTCTTGTAAGCTCATATGGGCTGGGCACCAGAAAGGACACTTAATTAAACAAATAAATCAAAATAAACATAATATTACAACATCTACAATATGGCTGGGCACACATTTGTGCAGATCTTCATGATTTCCAGAGAATGTATGACTTTAGTAATCCCCTGCCTTTTCATCCAGCGCCACCATGAGGTTGACATTTGTGGTTCCGAGTTAAATATTTCTACAACTATTGAATGGATTGCAATGATGTTTGATATAGACATTCATGTCCACCTTAGGATGATAACGATGATCCTTTAACCCTTCATTAAGCACCATCATCAGGTTAAAATGTGTCCAGTACTGTGGTTTATGACCAAACGCCTGAAAAACTAATGTCCATTAGCAAACTAAAACACTAAAATGGTGAACATGGTAAACATTATAGCCTACCTGCAAAACATCAGCATGTTAGCATTGTAACTGTAAGCATGTCAACATGCTGACATTAGCATTTAACTCAGAGCACTGCTGAGCCTTTAAATTCAGCCTCACAATGCTGCTAGTAGGGCTGTAGATGCTCAGTCTTGTCCTAGTGCTATTTGTCAGGAAAATCAGTGATCTGATACCACCTGACCTGTGGGTTCAGGGCACAAGCAGAGAATGAACACTATTACATTTCTCTTAATGATAAAGGTCCTGCAGAGCATGGACATCTCGAGACAGAAAAAAATAGATGGATGTCACGTTAATACGTTTAAACAAGTATGACTCCTCATCTAGTTTCACACTCTTTTTGTGTCAAACAATGAGCACCATATGATGGTATTTGTCAAAGATGAGCTGTTGAATACTCTTGACTTTGCATAGGCAAAGCTGTCACAAAAGTTTGTTTTCCATTTGCTCACATTTTTAAACTAGCCTACTCTGTAACCATTTCTAATTAACTTTGGAGTGGCAAAGCATGCATTGCCCTTTTCAGCGACTGGATATATATCCCCTCAGTACCATGGACAGACAGTTTCTGAGTCTGGGAAAGTCGAGGGAATCACTTTGTTTTTGTTTTCTGTTGTCATGTGCATGTGTTTCTGTAAATACTTTTCTCAAGAGTCAAGTCTTTCAGTTCAGAGATTTGTCAGTTCTTTATTTGAACAAGCTGCCTGTCAGTGTGCCACGCTGACGTATCTGTGCTTGTGCACTTTCAGAACCTGACATAATTCTCTTGTGGCAAAATGGAAAACACTTGCAGCACACTGCCTGCTTCGTATTGTCTGATGGGAAGATTAAAGCCAATCCAAACAAAATTCACTCTCTCTAAGTTGGTCGATGCCGAGACCACCAGAGGGGAACAGCTCGCTCAACTATGTCATCAGATCGCATTATCATTGATCTCAGTCTCCCGCTCCCTTCCTCTGTCTGTCTTTGCCTTCCTGAGTCTGCGCTGTGCTTTTCAGTAACATTTTACATGTTTTACAGGTGCCTCCCATCTCCTGAGAGAGATAAGAAATCATGATCACTTCACCACAATAACATACTACATGAGCGCACTGAGATGTTCTTTTAACTGTTTTTGTCACATAATATAATCACTTTTATTTGACTCTAATACTTAACAGACTGTTGGTAATGGCAGGAAAATAATGTGTCGGGACCACAGCTCTAGATAATTGTTGCCAGTGTGATGGTGTATTCATGGCTGCTTTGTCTTCACACTGAAAAGATGGCATGGCTCCCTGCCACCATCACAGAGCCCCCTGTAGGGTATTCTGTGACAGCAAGTATCAAGTGGCGTTGTTCACAGCAATTATTAAAAACATTTTATGATAATTACAAGAGCCTTCTGTATGAGCATAGCTGTCAGTTTGAGAACTTAACTAAGAGTTCACTGTAAAAGGCACAAGTTACTTCTCACACTTGCGGAAACATAAATAAATGCAGTGTGATCACAAATGAGGAAACGTGAAGATTTTTGCCATACTACAGTACAGATGGTAGAAACTAAAGCTTTGACATGGAGGTCACCCACATTTAAACTGTGCCTCAGTTAATTGTTTAATCTTAGTCCTCTCTAACCAAATGGAATTGAACAATTAAGATCTAACCCAAAAGAGAGGGTAATTATCAATGTAATATTCTTTTCTGTCAAAGCCTACATCCTAATACAATAAATTGAGTCTTCAGATGAAAAAATATTGAAAATATTAAATGATAATAGAGTTAAATGTGGTTCTTTTAGTAAAATGGATCCAGAATTTTTGGGACAATTGTGGCTACTTAGGCTTTTTATGAAAATGAGATGTTACCAAAACAAGATGTACAACACTCTGTCTGGCTCTGTTGTGGTCGATGTGGAGTCTGAACATTTCCAAATGCTCTCCATATGTCTGGCAACTCCACTGACCCCTCTTACTTCAACATGCTAGTGTGGATGTGTTCCACGCTCGGCCAACGCGCTGTGGTGTTGTTGTTTCACTTTACACAAGTATCACAGCAGTAAAAAATTCCAGTGAAACCTAACAAGGGGAGATGGATCTACTTCTGTGGCAGGTCTAAATCTGTAGTAGGAGAAGGTTGCCACTGATTCAAATATTATTGCCAGCAGAGCAGAGTTTTTATGTACTCCATAATGATGCATACAGTAGGTGTATGGAAAAACAGTCCTGCTGTTAAAGCATACTCTGTGAGACAGAGAGTTACTGTTTGTGAAAGCGAGCGTTACAGCCAAATGTTATAATTGTTTATTTGTGTCAGCTCAGCTTGACGGCAATGTGTCACTTCTGTTTCCCAGATCTGTGAGGGAATGATTCATGCGGACAGCACCACAGATTGAGCTGGTGATTACCCAAAATAGCCCTGGCATGTAGCATTGTACAAGATCTACATTAATACATAGAGGATTGCATATATGTTATTGTAGGTGCAAAATGTTTGGTCATGTGTGTATGTGCACGTAAAACATGTCCGCTAGTGCATGCAAATTCCTGCCTTCATATGCATGTAGTCTGGGACCTGGTGAGTTTCTTTCCACCCATGGTGGGCCTCTCTGAGCCAGATGGATGGTCTCAGCCAGTGTCAGGAGGTGACAGCTGGCTGGCCTGGCCTCTCCTGGCCAAGGGTCTGGATCCTGTCCTCTGACAGCTCTTGACAGCTCCTGATGGGTGACACGTCTACCACTCCCCCCCACCCATGAGCTTGCATCATGGAAACTCCTGGTTTGCTGAGAAATCAATGATGTCTCACGGCGTGCTTTAATGAAATGTAAATGATATGAGCCACACCCTGGTGAGATGACGCCTGAACTCATAAGTGCTCTAAAGGAAGTAGCCACCCTACTGATGATTGAATAATTAGGTCGTTTCAATGGCTGTAAAACATGTTTTACAGAGGAAAAGAGTAATAGCTGTTCCACTCCAAACTGAAATAAGACAACAGGTCATATGCTTCATATTGAAAAGCTATAAGAACTCATGTACCATGTCAAAAACCTCATTAGGTTAGCTACACATACTGTCACAAATTCTCTCATGAAAGTCATAAATTAGACTAAGCCAGTGCTACTTCTTTCACTTCACATAACACCCTTCTCCCCCCATCTGGCTCACTCGTTCTCTTGCTCTCAGTCTTAAATGGCCTCAACACTAAAGTCAACTCGTTAGAGAGGCTGGAGGTCTGAGCTGCAGTAACCTGGGGAGTGGTGTTGGAACTAGCGACTGTGTGCAGGGACTTTGTAATGTGTGACTCATTATTTTCAGCTTCCATGTAGCAAACTTCAGCGGGACAGAGATGGGGCTATGCTAAACCGAGCCTGCTGGGCTCTGTGTTAATGAGACAACTCTGCAGGGATGAGAGGAACACACACAGAGTAACTCAGGAGACGTCTGCTGGCCTCCCAAAGGTAATTCCCTTAAATGAAAAGCAGACTGCATGCTAGTCGTTGTTGCATCAAGGGGGTAAGGATGAATAGTGACGGGGTTGTATTTCAACACACCTCCCCATGCTCTTATTACGGGGCTGAGATGAGCAGAGGCAGGGGTACCTTGTTCAGACATTCCCCGCTGATGTTCCTTTTTACCCAATTATCCTTGACTGGAATGACTTGTGTAACACTGGCTGTGTCACGCAGCTTTGGAATGGATGTTTTATCCTATCAAGGCCTTTTCATTTTTCAGATTAAGAGTTTCTCTTGCTTCCAACCAAGGACGCCAACATGACTGCAGTACTCTACATCTGGGAGACATTAGGACACATGGAAGAGGCTCATTTAAGGCTCTTGTTAGCTCACCTGGCGCTTTAAGTAGGACCATTAATATTGATCTGCTTAAAATGTGAACAACCTAGGTTCACACATGTCCATTCGACGAGAAAGACACAGAGTCCCTCAGTGTGCACTAGCATGTCAATTCCAGACTTGCATCAGCCATCGCTATCAAACTGGCCCAAGCTAATAGGCTTTCCAGATGTTCTCCCTTGTATTTCATTGAATCCAACACCTCTGCAGGCCACTGTCCAGCCATAAATCACAGGCCGCGTGCTGCATGAGAAGAACGAGGGGATGTGGCTTGATGCATAAGTCACATGCTTGATTCATGAGCTCACTGAGAATATCTTCAGGACACAAGCGAAACAATTAGCTGTTACCTTAACCCCAAGGCCACAAAGTCTCTTAAAGGGGTTTTAGTATCCCCTTTATAAGCTCTGAAGCCCCAGCTCAAAGCCGTGGGGACAGCAGAGCTTTATAAGAGTGATTTGGTTTTATGTGGTATTCTTGGATGACAGTCCACCACGAGTCACTGTGCAGTGTTAGAAACAGTTCACGGCTTTATTTGGTTCTGCATGCGAGCTTCACTTCCAACTGTCTGAGATTAGTCGGGTCGAACAGATGTCTGATAAAATGTTCTGCTCTCATCCATCTAATGTAAATGTACTGTGTGACCAAGGTTGTTATTAATCTCTGTACTGCATCAGCCAATGTTTTCCTTCCAATAGCTGAGCCAGAATAAGGTCTTGGTAAGAATTACATCTGTATCAATATTCGACATTTATCCATAAACACACATGCATCCATTTTTTGCACCCAATTAAATTCCCTAACGTGTAGTTTGTTTATCCCCCTGAGCCATGCTAACTAATGAGCATTTCAACCTTGAGCTGCATTGAGTTTTTATTGTATAGACCCTTCATTTATCTGAAATATTATGAATCTATATACAGAACAAATCACACAAATTCAAAATGGTTATATTTCACTTTAAGTCAACTCTCCAACTGCCTTTCGGTTGCTGAGGCCTTTGGGAAATCTTGCCATTTTAAATCTTTCTCCTTCCTGATAGGATGTCGCCTCTATCCCACTTTTATAAATGGCCTTTGGCGGGCCTGAAGTCTTTTAATGTGCAATCCATCTGCTCTTTGGCTCGTACAGAGGAAATGAGCAGATCCATAATCTGTACCTGCGCTGGCAAGGTGAGCTGACGTAGTGACGAGAATGATTGATCTGGTGTGTTAAGCTTTATCTTTTGAGGAGATTTTTGTTTGGTGTAGACATCTCAGTGGAATGATTGGGTGAAAAAAATAGCCGTAAAGCTGTTCACTATCTGAGCTCTCCAATATCGTGAATCATCAAACATCAAAAAGAGGAAAGAAATGCTGCTACAGACACGGAAATTTATGACCCGTTACTCGCACACTGTTAGACATTTCCCAAATAGTTCCCCGCCCTTCACAAGTGATGGTGTGTGAATTTGAAGTTCTGTTTAACTGTGTGAGTATTTTTCACGCCCAGGTTTTAACCTGTGTATAATAAAGGGCCTCTGGATTATACTGTTCCTCTAAATTAAGTCTACAAACTTGCTGAAAGACTTTCCTATTTTTGTGGCAACAATCTAAGACTCAGTAAGGAAAGTGTATATGTAAATGGTAAGAGTTTTGATGAAAGTTTTGATGTATTGAGTCATGCCTCCTTCTCCCAAATCCCTGATGCTCCACAGGTGGCATAATGTTCTCATAGTTCTTTGTAACTAGCAAATTTCAAAACCATGATTTGTGAAATCAAATGGCACCATTAAATTTAAGGAATGTCTCAATAAAGACCTTAGTAATTTGTAGAAATCTTTAGTGCTGTCCACTGAAAAGAGTTCCAATATGTAAACAGGAAGTTACTGTACATTATTAACACATTATTATGGGTCCCACTGCTTATCTTGACAAGACACACTCTACTCTGCCTCTAATTGGCTAGTACTTGCCTTCGTTGGTTGGGTTGGTCAGGTTTATGCTTGAGGAGTGAGACTGGTTAGGGTTAGGGTAAGAATATCAGGGTAAGCCAATCAGAGGCAGAGTAGGGTGGGTCTTGCCAAGAAAAACAGTGGGATCCATAATAACGCATCATTAACTGCTAATCCTTTGTAATAAATTCATTTTATTTATATATTTTACACATACATGGGGAAATATACTGTATGTGTCTCAGAGTTAATACTAATCCTCCAGTTTAGAGTGAAAATCATGCTAACGTAGCTGATGTCATTAGCTCAAATGTTATTGGGATTTGGTATTTGAAGTATGTTGTATGTTATTTTGTGAAAAGTAATTGTAATCTTTAAAATCTTTTTTTTAACCTTTTTATCAAGTCAATTATGTCAACATATTTCCATATAGCGTTTCTTACTCTAAATGGGTCATATATTAGCAAATTAATGTTAGCTTGCAGTTAGTGGTCAGTTAGCTAGTAACTGTTACACTGGGAAGTTAGTGGGTCTAAATATATAGTAACAACTAATCTCAATGTAAGAACTAGTTTGTGTGATGAAACCCATTTTTATTTACTGATGCGTAAAAACTTAGGTATATCTGGGCTACGTTTGAACTTCCAAAGAGCTGATGCGAGCAGATCCAGGTCTCCAACAGTGACAGCTAGCAGCCTGGCACTGTTACCCCCAGAGAGCTGCCTCTTCTAAGCCAACAACAAAGCACAGAGCAGCTGCACTGACTGTCATAAGATCATCCTGTTATTTATTCTATACAAATTACTTGCACATGTTCAGCGCGGCCTATCCGAACCCAAGGAGGGATACAGAGAGGACAATTGGCAGAGTAACATATCTACTCTCAGCTGTAGCCACTATAGCGTTGCCTCTCGCTTCCCATCCACACCTTCCAGCGAGGTCCAGACACTGAGAGAAATGAGTTCCAGAGACATTCATGTGCAATGTTCTGCCGATTCTTGGCCTGTTTGTGATCACACCTTTAAATTCAGATTAAAGTCAAATCAGAAGTAACTCAAGGGAGCACCTGCACAAGGCAAACAATTACAATCAATGTCATTTGTCCAAGTTGAGCTGCCTGGTGTGATGGGAAGCGGAGTAGGTGATGAATTGTACTGTTTCCATATCAAAGGAAAGGACTTGGTTTCAGTATCCCTGTATGTCAATGGTATGTGTTGAGGGGTGACTGATAAATGAGGAAACTAATTAGAGGAAGTCATCCTGTGGTGCTACAAGGTGGCTCAAGCTCAAGGTCCGGATGTCTTGTCACCAGGTTTGCAACACGGACCTGTCAGGACGGTACTCTGTGGTTGGTGCAGATGCTGGACAGACTGACATTATGCCCTACTCAGCACCCTCCATGTGAGAAGATGAAGCCTGCAATAGTTATCCACATTTATCATGGGCCTTGTAAATGTCAGCACAGGAACTACTCTAGACAGGACATACAATGAAGGTGAATCTAAACAAAAATAGGTCATAACCTGGATTCCATTACATACTGTAGCCTCCTGCCTCATGCAGCTTCTATTCAGTAACTTGGCTGTGCTGTTGCTCCACTTACGTATAGCTTTGGCTAAAGTGGAAGATCTATTTGTAATAGCCTCTTAATACACTGTACTAAGGTCACATGTAGGAAATAAATCATCATAACTTAGGCTGGTTACCAACTCAAAGGTAGCAAAGTCAATGACACCATGAACAATAGCACAGACTCGGAACCAGCAATAACAAACGCACTTTTATTTCACTTCCGAGTTGTGTTCCAGGAAAATTTTATGATATTTCAGGTCACTGGCACAGTTTGTTAGTGAACTTTTCATATTTAATAAAATATATCGATAGCAAAAGCCATTTGGGAAAAAAATTGGAGAACATTTCTCTCTAAAAGGCGGGGTTGTTCCATTGGGGATGGTATATCCACGTGTTCCTTTCCTTGACATTCTCCTTTGCTTTTTAACAAGCTTGCAGAGACACATAAAGCCTCCTTCATCTATCCAGAGAACAAGGTTGATGCAACTCTTTTGAGCAGGTTCTCTGAGGAATACTCCTCCTTCAAATGCAAATCTGACTGGAAGAAAAATAAATCAAAAAGTAATCAACATATCATGTGCAGTAGCTTAAAAAAAAATTCTAACATTTCTAAAAACTGAGTGGGTTTAGACACACCCGGCTGTTGTTACTATATGAACCAACTATCAACTAAATGGATGCAAATTTTTATTCCATTGTATCAAGTATCACTAAACCCTGAAGTCTCTTTTGTTCCTTCATGTTTTGAAGCTCATTTCCTCACTGTAACATAATTCATAAATGTACTGGCTAGGATGTAATGATTAAGACAAACACTTTGATGGTTTGCTTTTGTTTTCAAATATGGATCTATTATAAATGGGCGTCTGACAAACAAACACATGGCTGGCTTCCCCCAGACATCCTCAGAGGCTCGCAAAGCTTAGACAGAAACAATCCCGCGCCAATCATGAAAGGGAATAGCAAATCCTCTGCATGTCATGTGCTCTCACCATATCCATCAGCTTGAAAGGGCTGTTTTAGAATGGGTGGACAAAATATACATATCCCTGGATTTGACATGGAATTATTTGAATCTCTGCCGGGGCATAAATGCACCCTATCCTAATCCTGCGGTAACTTGTAAACAGCCTGCTGCTCAAATATCTCATACACGCTCAAGTATTTTCAGTGTCTGTCTTGTCTTATAATATGTCATGCTTTAAAAATCTGCTTCCACATAACTCCACAAAGTCAATAGAGATGGGTTTTTTTTTATTGTTGTTTTTTGCACATATCCTACAGTGTTGTCGTGCTGTGTTGCACAAAAAAATGTGTGTTCAGTGCTGCTTTGAGAGGTGATTGCACGCTGCGTGGTATCCAGACTACTTGGCCTAGACCTTGGCTCCATGCATTTGAATCAGAAAGAGTTTTTCACTGGATGGTGTAGTCACAGAGGAGCTAGACTCAACTCTCGTCTCTCTTTCCTTGGACTCTACAATAACTCTGTACCAAGGGACAAATATTCTTTTTTTTTTTTTTTTTTTTACTGCAAGTCTTATATCAGCTCATGCTTGGATAAATGATTTTCTTGCAAAAGTTATGCCTGACTTTTATGGTTTGATCTGAAGCACATGTGGAGAACACCTACAATTAAAACAGCCATAGCTGTTAAGTGAAACAACGCGTGATGTTTTTTTTTTTTTGCATGGTCACAGATAGCATAAGTCATCTTTTTAGTGACATACTGAGTTAATTTTACATTCAGCTCTGTTACACTTCAAACCAAATCTCAAATCTATAGATGACGAAAGCACGGTGTCACTTCAGGCATGCCGTTTTGTAAGAGTCCAAGGCTCAGATCAGCTGCATTGTATACATCCTCCACAGTATATTGTACAGGCGTCATATCCCAGCCCCTCTGCCCTCATAAACACATCCAGAAGGGAGTGATTATTTCTCAAGATGTGGAGATCGAGGACTTGCCAGTTCATGCCTTTTTATGAGTGTTTTGGCATGACAGCCTGTTCCGTCTCACAATGCTTTTGTTCCTCTTGTTAGAAGAGATGCTTATCCCAACCACCCTGCGAGCCATGTGTGTCTCTGTCACCTTGAGCGCAGGGCCGAGGGCTGAGAGAAACTGCGCTGTGGGTTTCTGTGTTTGTGTCTCCCTCTAATGAAATGCGCTATATCAAATGTCCCCAAATTAGTAACAGTATTGCAGGTCATAAAACATGGCATCTCTTTTAATCCGCAGTGACACGACCATGCCCGCATTGTCTCGTGTTGCAACATCAGGAATGCATTTTCTTCTAATATGAGGTTTTTTCAGCCATGTTCATGCATTTTTAAGGAGACCAATTTGTCCCCAGATTGTGAAATTTGAAGATGTAATAAATCAGGACATTTTGCAGTGAGTGGTTGAAGTGTGGGGTTTGGAAAAGGATGAAAAAATATGTTCTCCATCATAAGAAAGATTTTTATTTTCCCTATTTTTGGATGAGTCCTCAAAAAAGTGCCAAGAAGCAAATAAGTGATTAAAAAGGCACAGATAAGCTTTGATGAGTCAATTCTGAAAGATTAACTACAGTATGTCGTACTTCATCTTTTTCCCGCCTCAGATCTTCATTTAGTACTAAAATCTAATCCTAATACTTCCTACTCCACACAAAAATCACATCATCTTTTTGTCATTCATTATTCCCCACACACACACCTCTGAATCAAATTATATTCTAATGGAAAAAATGAAAATGACAACATGAGCAAGATAGTATGATATGACTGAAAGATCCAGAACAGCTACGGATGTGGTGATTTCTCAAATTCTACCTCATTTTGGAATAACATCATGTTTGAAAAGCATTCTAGTTTCTGTTTATTACATTGAAGAAAAACCTGGACAGAAAGGTGAAAAATGTTCAGTGTATGAAATCCATCAAATGACAATATTTATTTGAAATAGCTCCGTGTTTATTTCACTCGGCGTACCTTCATTACTCACTGCAGTCTCTACTGTGTCCACCATGAGATTTGTTCTCTCTGGAGCCAACAAAAGTGACTGAATAATGAAATCATCACTACAAAGAGAAACTCATCTCTGAATACCTATCATTTTAATTGTATTGTGATACTACTGGCTGCTTTCCCAGACCTGTATGTATAGAATCAGTCACACAAGATCAGGCTTGGCAAATGTTTATTTTCCCAATACTAAATGAGACCCTGGGGATATTATGCTTCATTCTCTCACTTCAAAGCGCACTGCTGGTAATCAACTGACATATTTTATTGAGTTAGAGAGCTTACTTGTCCCATGAACTAGACTGAAATATAGTTATATAACATATCAATGTGCTTATATAACACATTTATCAGTGTATTACTTGATAATTCTTATTTTTCAAAAAACTTGATGAACAAAATTAATCAAACAACTGCACAATGCAACAAGCAATAAAAAACGATTTCTTTTTTATTCCACTTAGTATTTCTCATGGCCAAGCATTATCCCTTTGCATCAACATTAGGGAGGAATGTTCTGGCTTCTATACCTACAGTCCTCATAAATTTAAAACGTGTGGACAAATTACTCACAATGGCAAAAAGTTAGACGACAGAAATTTGAGCTGTGTATTTAGCAGCATGCTGTTTGACTCTCTGGCTCTCTAACAGAGCTTTTATTATTGTGCCGCTTCCCAGCACTCCTTGAAAGAACTCTCACACTCGCTTAATTAAATCCTCGATTGAAAAAGTGTTTGTTGAAAGAAAGGAGATATTCCGTGCAGAAAACACTTTTGCAGACAATCCATGGCCCTTTGTTTTCCCAAAGAGGGCTGCGCTCACTCCAACTCAGATTGTGTCTGTGTTTGTTGGCTTATAAGTGGGTGAATTTATTTCCAACAGGCATTTTTTTTTCCTGTCAGCATCTTGCAAAGCTGGGGTGGTATTATTGCACTGCTGTAAGCTGACAGTCAAACACAGTCCCGCTTCATATGAGCAATTAAAATACTCAAGGCATCCAGGATTCCATACCTGACATTGTGGTGGGTTTTATGACACTAATGAGGCATCCCTCCTGCTGCACGGTCAGGAGGTGTTTCCTTGGAAAAGCCTGCATTCTTGATTTGTTCACAGCTTTCATCACCTCTAATGATTCATGTCTTCAAGATGGTTGTTTTTTTGAGTTCGAAGATGAACTTTGGAATTATACTGTACCTCCTCTGATTTCTAACTGGCTTGCTAGGGATGAACAATCAAACACCCTGAAATCATTCCTCTCTTGTTTCTAGTATCTGCATTAGTTTACATTTAGCTTTTAAGCAGCTGCGAGCGCTTTGGATGTCATCGCATGCAAATGTAAACTAAAATAACTGTTTAAGGCCACTTAACATGAAGTTAAAAGGCATTCCTCTTGTATTATCATACAATGTGGGGACTAGATCCAAGAGTGAAAGCCACAGACTAATTCACGCATAATGCTGCTTTTTTTTTTCATACATGGTCAGTGGTTTTGGATATTTTTGGCGATATTTTAGCGGACTGACCTGTGTTGTAGCAACAGGCCTGTTGTGATTGACACCTTTCAAGTGGGATTTGCAGGGATTTTCGAAGAACACGAGTGCATTCAAGTGGAGACACGGCGCCAAAGGCAATATCTGTAACATGAGTTGCAGTTGCTTTCAGCGTGTGCTCTGCAAGAAAATGAAGTATAGCGGTAAGTAAAATCCAAAGGAAAGAGTCATGTCTGTGGTGATCTCTATTTACCAAAACAGTGAGATAATGGGGAATTTATCTTTTCATTCCATGCGTCTTCAGCAGCCAAATACCCTCCGTTAGGTAGAGCTGGGGGGGGTGGTGGGAAGCAGGAATGCAGGAGGGATGGTAACTCTGAGAGTGTACTTACTGTAATGAGAAGCAGACAGGAGAAACTAAGAGCTGCCATTGTTGTCCACAGGTTTGCTTTGGATTCTTGTCTCACCCCTGCAGGCTACAGACCCATGAATATTTAAATAGGAAAGAGACTTCCTCTAAACATCAATCAAAACCCTATCTATTCAATTACTGCCCTTAGATGTGAGATGTTCAACCAACAGCAGCTTCTGATGAGAAGAAATTCTGCCATTGGCAATGCCTGTGAATATCTCAACCATGTGGACAATGAGTCAATTAAAAACAGCCCCTTGATGGCTGGCAGACCTTCAAGAGAGGGAAGTCACTGGATATTTATTCAGTGACACTGCACTTGGAAGAAAGTCATAAGAGGTTTTAGTCCACTGAAAGAGGATCAGAATACAGCAAAGTAATCGCAGCGAAGAAATATAATCCTCCTGTCTTGTGAAAAAAATAGACCCAGTATGAAAATTTAACTCAATTCAATATTTTCTCATAAAGTATGTTGAATGGGCTCAAATTCAAAGGCAGACTCTTTCTCTCTCTGAACACATTTCATCCTTGATAAATGCCAGAGGCTAACGCTATTCTTTTGTATGAAAAGAACAAGACAAAAAGAGAAAGTCTGTGTGTGTGTGTGTGGGTGTGTGTGCGTGTGTGAGAGGGGTGAAAAGATGGGATCAGATACACAAACAGTAGTGTAAAAAAAAACCTACATGAGGAAAGAGTGATGAGAAAGAACAACAGCTTTGGACACCTGTTCAAAGATGTTTTGTTAGGCCTCTGTGATGAGAATTAGATGACTCACACTGGCACGGGATCAGTTGATTGGAGGTGTGTCATTTAGCAGCCCCGACATCGCTGTCAGTGAGGGATTGCACACAGTCGTCCTCATCAGTCCTCATGTTTTTTTGAACCACAACAACAAACCCAGCCCAGCCTGCAGAGAAGCTGTGTTTGACACAAACCTATCCGCCGCTAACAAGAGCCAGACACATCAGCCGGAGTGCTATTCTTGGCAGTCCACACTGGTCGTCGCATGAAAGACAGATCATGCAGCGAGGCCAGAAGATTACTAGAGGGATTTTACTCCGACCACTACAGTGGTTAGTTAATAAAATGTTTGCTTTTTGTGTTATCTTTACATATTGTGGCTTCCTGTTCTTGATTTGGTCATACTAATAATCAAGTATCAGTGGCAGAAAATGGTAGTAGATGTAGTCTTATGAACATAAGGAAATCATAGAGGAATTAAAGAAACATTGCAAGGTGGGTTTGACCAGTAACAGCCCTTAGTTTGGAAAGGTTGAGCAATCTGTCTCTGCCGCCGTGTGTGAATGTGGTGTCTTAGCAATACTGAAAAATATAAACATAGTCCTGAGGTCATAAAATGCATTTATGGAGCCTTGAGTCTGTTGTGTTTCAGTGTTTCATACCTGGCTCATGATATTAAACTTTTATATCAGTGTGATCAAAGATTCATGTATAACCTGCAGGCATTTGTCAATCTGTGGCATTGTTTTTCCACATATAAGGGTTTCATTATCATTTTTCAGTTGAATTTGTTGAAAACAAAGTGTGATAATCGTGCTTCAGATTCTGGGGATAAGATGATCCAAAATGCAGCAGCTCGTTTGGTCTTTGACCAGCTAAAAACAGCTCGTCCACTCCCTGTTGCTGCTCGCATAAAGTTCAAGTAATGCTCACCTATAGTAGAGTTCTGCCACTAGCACCACCTGAACTCCCTCATTCAGGTTTGCTTTCTCTTTCCCTATGACCTGCAAATGAACAATGACTTATCCCAGTTATTTTGAGGCAGGAAATCTCAAATAAAACTCCTCTCCTGGGTTATGGAACAATTTACAGAAAGTGATTCTTCAGCTGCGTCCCTTTCTGTCTTCAAAAATAGCTTGAAGACCTTTTCCAAGAGACCTCACTCACCTAATTATGCTCTTACTCACTCAATCGTTTTGCTTTGCACTTATATGTTACTTCATGCACCTGCAGCCTTGTGGCACTTGTGGAAACATGGAAGAGTGAATATTGAGGCATTAATTCTCGAAGGCTTCTCCTTGATCTGCTGCGGCTTGGATTGTACCTCATTGTAAGTCGTGTTGGACAACAGCGTCTTCCAAAGGAATAAATATAAATGTAATTTAAAAGCAACCTAGAGAGCCACTAAAATGATAATGGTAAAATATTGTTAGAGCTGAAAACAGTCTGCAACAGATTAAGAGGCTTGCTTGGAGGAGCAGATGAAAGGCGCTGCCCTTATATTAAAAGTACTGCTGGGGAGGTAAAGGATTCTCCTCAGGAGAAATCAAAAACACTCCTTTCCCACTGGCGCACTGACAGTAACTCACAGGGCTGTCAATTCTTTTTAATCAAATTACTGCACTGTTTCAACGGTCTATTTTAAAACTGGAATGACATAGTCTGAGAGATCGCTTGTTTCACATTATGAAGGCTGTTTTCAATCAGATTCGCACAATATTTCATTGTCTTTGGGGCTTTGCTTTGAAGGACCGTGAATATGAGGTTTAGATGAGCATGGAGATGAGTTGACTTAAGGGGGAACTTTGGCAACATCATCACATCACATCATCATACAGTCACAAACGTGAAAAGAGAAAGTACGGGTAAACACATCACAAATCATACTGAGCAGTAAATCATTTCTGAAATGAAAGGAGTAAAATGTTTGTTTTCTTAGCACATATGAATCTGAAAGGAACTATGCGGTTTTTCAGAAATGATTTCTCTCGAGGTGCTCTGCTTCATTCAAATTACAGCCAACATTTAATGAAACAGAGTCTCTTGCGTAGAGCAGTTAAACATCAAGCAATTAAAAACCCCCAAAATATGTTGCTGCAGTCGTTAGATGTCGATATAAAGTGTTGGGTAATGAACTGAGCCTGAAAAATAGCATGCTCTAGGTTTGTGTCACAAGTGATGAAAAGCAGATTGTCCCAAGAAGTACCAGACAAGTAGTTGATAATGTCATTTATCCCAAAGGTGGGACGTGGTTAACAGCCACTTACCATCAAAGCATGGAAAAAGAGAGATCATCCTTCGTTTAGCCGTGCTGTGTAAAACTTCCTAACATGTATACCATATGTTTTGCCTCTCTTGAGTGTCATAAACGTGTTACAGGCTGCACAGGCACAGTGGCCTATCCTGACACTGAATCACAGGATTCCCTCAGCTCACCTAAATCTTTGAACCACTCAACACCTCAACGCAAACGGAACGGTTTATGTTGCAAAACAGGGTTGAAAAAGGCACACATGCGACGCTGCATTTAAAGAAGGGATTTACGATGAAGGTGTCACTGCTCTACTTTATGCTGTTCATTCACACTGCAGGTTTAGCACTGTTTGTCTCAATATATTTAAAGCTTATATCTATACTTCCCACTTCAATAACATAATGATACCCCTGCTATCCATTAAATGAGCTGTAATTTTTGTGAAATGAGACAAAAACTTCACTGCTGGGACTGTGAGATATAGATAACAAGACCAGACTGTGTCTCCAAAGCTTGCTGAAGCACAAGAAATGGCCAGCCATCACTGTTGACAAGTCAGTATTGAGTCTTGCTTATACTCTGCATATGGCTGGCGATTTTCTATATTTTTCTTATTGTCAACAAATCCAAACCAGCAATCAACTGATCCTACTTATAAGTTTTGTGTGTGTTTTAAAGTCTGATATAATGTATTCCTCTGTGCTGTTGAACTCTGTTGTCTAAAAACTATTAAAAACATGTCAGCGAGCCACACCACTGCACTGGGTGACACGTTCCGTCACCACAAAGAGTTTGGGCACATTAGCTTGTTTGGAAACGGCTCCAAAGACTAATGACAGCGATCTCATTTTCAGTCTCTGGGGAGTAGTTCTGCATATGGCAGACTCCACTGCCGATCTGTTTACAGAGCTTTGCTAGCTTGTTGTGCTACATATCCCAACCTCTTGATTTTTCACGTTGTGAATTTCTCAAAGAACTTCTACTTCTAGTACTTCTTATTTTAGTAGTTTCTATACAAACTAACGTGCCCATACTCTTTGTGGTGAAGGAACATCACCCAGTGCAATGGTGTGGCTTGTTGACATGTTTAATAGTTTTTGGACAAAAATGGAGGTCTACGGCACAGAGGAATAAAATATATCAGGTTTTGGATACACACACAATAGTTGTAAGTAGGAGCAGTTCATTGCTGTTTTGGCTCTGCACATGAGATTTGTTGACAATATGAAAAACAGGAGTGAAAAAATTTCCAGCCTTATCCTTGAAGGCATACTATTCCTTGAAGGCTTCAGAAGATGTAACTAATGGTGTTATGGTTTCAAAAAATCTTTATTTAACTATAACTTAGTTATAACTTTTGACTTGATAGTATATTAGAAAATTTTAAAAAGCAGGACACTACCAATAATCCGAGAATATTTATGACTTCATGGCTTAGTTTCATTATTATTATTAAGTGGGCAAATCATTAATGAAAGATTATTATACTCAAGTCCATTAGAATTAAAAAGCTGGTCAAAGACAAAGCACATTGGGAGCTAATACTAGCCCAAATTATTCTTCACAACCTGGCAGCCCAAAATCTGTCCCTACAAATGCTGTATTACTCATCTATAAAGGATTAATACATTATTTATTAATCATTAATAAAGCAATTGGATACAACTTTTGTAAACCCCTTATAAACAATGCCTCACTAGAAAATTATACTAATTTTTCACCTTGTGTGGTTTTCAGACGCAGGAGCTTATGAAATTAAAGAAGTGACTCAAACCTGTGAAAATCACACAGGATGAACTTGATGATGATGATGATGATGACTATTACTATTGTTATTATTATTATTGTCTGGGGGATGCTACTGTGTTAATTGATATTTATGTGTGAAACTTAAATAAAGATTGATTTCCTTCTTGAAATCTTTCACAGCTAGAACCACTATTATGGGTTCTTTTTTGAAAGACATTACTGACCGAAGGATCAAGTCCCCCAGGCTGAACAACTCTCAGTGCCTGTGGCCGGCGTATGCCGGGAAACACGGACGACCAGAGAGTGAGAGCAGTTGACTTTCACCAGCCAGGCCCTCGGTTTGACATCGTGTTTTCTTAATGAGAGCCAGCTGCCCACCACATCAGCATTCGACTTCATACCAGCGTAAAAAAAACATGAAAGTTAGTGCTTTAAACATGTCCAGATGCCTTTGTACGCCACGGGCAGAACTATCCTGCTCGTCAGCATTACAATCAATGGTGCCTGTGATCATCAAGGGTGGAAATGAGCTCTTAGCCTTGGAGCACACACACACACACACACACACACACACACACACACACACACACACACACACACACACACACACACACACGCACACACAGAGGCAGGACGAAATACTGCATATTCATTATATAAACATTGCGGATTGCTGCGCCATGTGCTGGCTTTGTTTGTAATGTTTTTAGATCAACATCTTCATACAATATAAATACAAAAATAAAACAATTGCATTATCCTGGTGCTAATTTCTTTGTGGAGTCAATTGCTGTTCCATGTTTTCAGGGGCAGTAAAAGCTTTTGCCTCCACTGTATGTCCAGTGATTGCACATTTAAAGCTGTTCTTTTACACCAAAAATCAATTTCACGCTCCCTTTTCAGCTTATGCCTCATTTTGATTTTCTCGGGACAACAAATTGATGTATTTTTAAAAAAATGTCACAGTGCTCTCATTGTGACCAATTATTCCCTCTGATGGCATCTTACTACATTTAAACAAATAGGTGCATTTTTTACTTTGAGTATGAAACAGATGTTGATCCATTGCAGTCCTTCCATATGGGAGAGAGAACACACCAGTGAGACATATGGACTGTCTTTTTAAAAGATCTTTGCCAATCTGGAGCAATCAAGATGGAGACAGAGCAGATTTGCCCTTAGAGAAATGCTCTCTGAATTAAAAATGTGCAACTATTTTTGAGCTGCAGCAAGTGATTTTCAGAATTTTCATCTAAACAGCCATCAAAACACTTTTTTGCTGCTCTTCTTTCTGGCACGCATGTGTATTTCAAGATCCTGCGGAAGCAGAGGTGCTGAGGCGTAGTGTTTACACATCAAATTGTGCCTGTCGTAATTTCCTCTTTTACTGCAGCAGCCACTTTGGATGCCAGATGTATTATCTTATTAACACCTTTGAATTAGCGCTCAGAGTTGGAGACGTGTCATGACATCATGTCTCTGATTCTGTGCCTGCCTTGTGGATTCTCAGAAGCACGGGCCAGGAGGAAGTAAAGGAAGCTCTGTTCTCCCTTGACAATATCTATTTCAACATCCTCTGTGTGGATTCCATCTGAACTCAACCCCTGACCTTTTCCTTGTCCCTGAGCCTGGGTCCTGCCCTCACGCTGCCGTCCATCCCCCTGGGTACATGGTAACCTGTGAACTTTGCCTCGCCTCTGAGGCTCTGCTGCCGACCCTGCACACCGACTTCACAGGAGGAAAGAACACAAGACGGAAAGTTGCCCCTCATCACTAGTCACGCCCTCCGGGGGTGTGATGTGTTGTGAAAAGCAGACACCAGCCAGTGGTCCTAATTTTAATGTGTCAGCTGTTGAATTTTGAGTAATTAGCTATAAAATTATATGATTTAGGGTATTTGCTTCAATAAAGGCTCCTGTAACATTTGGTTGACAACAGTGAATAGATCATAGCATACCAAACTCCATGGCTGGAGAAACTTCCTAACTTCATTAATTAGGAGTGGGTCACTCAGGTCAAAATGTCTTTACTCTCAGGAAGGAGAATTAAGGGGATTAACACTAATCAGAGGGGATTATAAACAGCTATTACCCAGCTGGATGGTACTTTCCTGCCTGATCTCTTCACTTTCTAAGCCTGTGGAGAGGGATGTTTGGTTTGGAAAGCGGGATCTGGATAACGATTCCTCTGGTGCTGTTTTCTTTGTAAACACAAACACACTGGACCTCTTGCTTACCTTTGACCCAAAGAAGTAAGTCCTTTAAACAGTGTTTTTCAATTCAGAATATGGGAAATACATGGGAAATGTTACATACTGTGGGTTAATTGATTGTAAAGTTGTTCTGCAATGCAGCTTATCTTTGTGAAGCTCATACTGTTCATATTTGTTGACATTGTGTCAGAGAGAGAGGTGTTGATTCAACACCTTCCTCTGCGTCATGCAGAGGATGTTACATGCAGTAGAGATAGTGAAGCCTCCCTGAGGCAAATTTGGGATGTGTGATATTGGGCTATATAAATAAAAATTGACTTGACTTGAATATACCACTCTGAAAGGGGTCATTCTGTATTATATGTATTTTACCTTTAATACTTTAAGTACATTTTGCTTATAATACTTCTGTACTTTTAATTAAGCATTTGTTGAGTACATTTTCTGATTATAGTAAGAGGTGCTTGTAATATTCTTCCTCCCACTAAACATTAGTTCAATATATTTCCAATATATCTCAAGTCCAATATATCTCAACTACAACTACCCCAAAATGAACACAGAGTTGAATCAACACCTCTTCCAACAAACTGTCAACAAAAATGAACATTATGAAAACTGAGTTATTAGACAGCTATTGTATTGGACTGCATGTGATTGCACAGGTGTACCTAATAAACTGGTAACTTGGTGTACATGAAAGGATTCCGCTATGGTATCATTCCAGCAGCTCAGTACAACCCGAGATGGCACATCTTCCATATCATCCAAAATATACACCAAAGAAGTTTTTCCTGGCACGGCATCTAGCCGGTCTAACCAGGTTCCCCATGGAGCCAAAGAGGCAAAGGAAATTGTTGCTAAAATGAAAGGCAGATAAAACAAACACATTATCTGTCCCATCTTTGGATGTGTCAATGTTTTTACTTCGGTGTGCTGGTAGTACTGCTTTTTTAATCACAGCGCACACACACGCGCTTATCTGGCGTTTCACTTTGTCAACCTTTAGAGAACAGGAGAAAAACACTAAGCCTGTCAACAGTGTTGTAGCTCTAGTGCTTGTGTAATGTGTGGCATGCATGTTCTCAGGTCTGTCCATGTGTTCTGGTCTTCATTAGACTTAGACTGAACATCTTTGCGGCCTGACAGAGAGAGCCTTTCATGTGTCCCCTGCCTGGTCCCACTCACCAGAGCCTAACCAGAAACATGCCACTGCCCAGGGCAAGGTCAGATTTCTCACCATACCAAAGCATTAAAGCTACATTGCCTCTCCTAATGGAGGGGGGGGGGGGGGGGGGACACTCTGGTTATTTTTCATCAATCTTACAGACAATATATTCCATCTCATCATATTGAAAGAGTACCAGCGCAAATGGACATAGTCCATGTGGTAGTAATCTGGAGAGAATGCCTGGCTCTGCTCGATGATCTCACTGACCCGAGACTCACATCAGAGTAAAATTTAGAGCCTTCAAATCGTTCAGGTTACGATCGATGTCATCTGAAAAGGGAGAGTATAGTCCATCCATTTTATTTTTCTCCTTCATACTTCAAAGTCAAGCCAGGATTGTACCTATCATCAAAACTCAAATTCCACCCATCCCTTAAGGAGTAATGTTACAGTTGCTCCGTCAGCTACGGTATGATGACCCATAAAAGTGGCTTATATTTGATAAATAGTGATGCATGGCTCATTGAGATGTTAATCTGCAGAACGGGTGCTAAAGGGTCAGAGGAAATGTGTGGGAGAAACAGCGTATCTTTGTTACGCTCCCCTGAAAGGACTCAATGTGTTATTCTCAATTCTAATAAAATAAGGTCTAATGTCAACCAGAAGATGGGCAAATATTTAACTGACTGGGATTATTCAAAGAGCCAAATGAATAATATTGTTTTCAGAAATATGTGTTTAAATTTGAAAGCAATATCCCCTGCCTAACTTTCACAATAGGGATGTAATGTCATGCAAAGTGAATAAGCCCTCACTGGCCTTGTATCATCAGAGACAAAGCTTTTGTACTGACGACTGGCCTATTATTTAGCTGTTGCATTTTTTCCTTTCTTTTATGTCCTCTGAGACTTGGACGTCTTGCAACATGCCTCAAAGGAGGCTGGAGGCCCTTTTGTTTTGAGGTTTTCACACTTGAGGGCCATGGTATTTGGTGTGTGTGGAGAGGGACTGTGACGGCCTGAAAGGGAGAGGGGCTGGGCTGGCTCAAACAGAAAGGAGCCTTGGCTAAACACTGGCGTGGCTCCTAGAAAAGAGAGAGGGATTAGTGTGCACAGACCAAGAGGAACTAATCTCCTGTGACATAATAGAACTGTACATAAACAACATCCCTGAGAAGTGAGTGGCGAAGCATTGACTGACTGAAGAGGCTGAGTGTGTGAAAACAAGGGCTCAGAATAATTTGTTACTGACTGTGGAGACCGGTGATGAGAACGGACTGCAACCAGAAATCTAAACATCTGGCCACTAACATCTCTTCATATAGAAAAACATGCACATATACACACACACAAATATGCAAACACCACACCCTTTACAGTTCAAGATTTCAATTTTTTTCATTCAACATGCTCATATTTGCAATACTGAATTAACTCTGGTTAACACTGGAATAATATTTAGCAATCTGGGGACACTAGTTGACCTTTTATCAAAGGTTAAGAAAATTAGAATTGAAATCTGAAACAAGAAGATGATTCAGGGGTATAAAAATGCATGACAGTGCACCAAATTGAGGCTGGTGATGCAACTGCAATGTTTGGAAAAGTTAGGAAATGCTTGTTTGTTTGTTCTACTGCAATGTACCAATCTTCTGTCATTTGAGGCTTAAATTTGGCTTGAATAAAAGTTATTCTTGGTATGGTTTTGTCATTCTTGACTGAATTACATTGGCAGAGCTGATCTTTGGAAATGTGTCTAATTGATCCAGTTTGGATTGTCCACATGCAGTACGGGGTTACAACAGGAGCAGATACTCTCTGAATGCTCTGATGGCCTAGTTGAAGGAGGTGAATAAAGTGTTGCTCTTACATACTTGAATAACCATCAAACTTCCCTTTAAGAAACTCATGCACTGCCAACTGGAGGAGATATGGATGTTCAATAGTGCGGTGCAAGTCAATTTTTAACAACCGCTGTAGTTCCTGTGGAGGTTGAATGCACTTCTTATAAGTCACTTTGGACAGAAGCGTCTGGAAAATTAATGTAATGTAAAGGAAATGGTCACACATCATATAAACCGGGTTCATATAAACCTTTTATCTCACTGAAAAGATGTCTTTAGGCTGAACTTTTCAGGAGAATGTAATATAAGTCAACTTGTCTGGATACACTCGTTAAAATATATGAAATGTGTAAAAATACCATTGCACTACTCTGTATTCACACCTTACAGGATAATGTTTGCTAAAGAAAAGGCTGTTTTCTGACATACACAAATAACTAAATAGCTTCTTAATACTAAAATCATACACTCCACACATGGCTTAACTCTCAGTCTCACTTTTAACTTTATTTTCTTGTAAACATTTCTACTTTTCATTTTATAGGGGTGAAAGGCAGAGGAGGGATTTAACGCTTTTCAAACACACAAGTGCTGTGAGAGGCAGAGCATTATGTTGAGGGGTGCCCGACCTCAGCGATGGTAAATTCACTCGGGGCTGTTGAGCTAGATGACCTGTTTATTTGGACTTGCAGAGCGCATTTCTCAGGCTCCTGGACCGATCAGTGAATATGCTGTACACAGAGTCTGCCATGATGGGTTTTACAGCCAAAATAAGCAACAGTAACTGCCAAATAGTTCAGCACTGGGAGGAGAAACATGTCTATTTACTGCTCACAGCAGCTTCAATTAAACAAACAGCAAAGGGAACTGGTTAAGGATTATTTTATTACTTAGCAGTTTGTACAGTTTCTACCATGGAAAAATAACATGTAACATAAGACTGTATTTACAATTCCATTTTTACAAAACGTCTTTACAAGATTTTTTTGTGGGTTCAAAAATTTGAGACTAAAACACAGAAAAACATACACATTCACACACATCCAAACCAAACTTTGTAATACACACATAAATAAATATAGACATTCACTGACTGTTCCACGACAAATATTTCTACAGCCAAGAACATGTACAATTCATCATTTCCACACATGTTATAATTTCATTAATAAACATTACATATTACTCCCAATATAATTCTTTGTTAATCTGTTAATGAAATATTGCTAACATATTGAAAAGAGGTAACACAGACATCATTTCATGCCAACAGAATGCTAACGGTTGTCATGCAAAACCATTACAAGCTTTCAATTTGAAGCAAGTACTTGTAATTCATTTACAGTTCAAAAATCAAATGTACTACATGCAACATACTATGTGAAATATTCTGGGTTAGACAACAATGACTTAAGTTACATTATCCATCAGTACTGACTGTATGCCTAAGCGCCTCTTTAATGGGTAACACAAAATAAATAGATCAATTTCTACTTTTCTTCATGAATAAACAATTGTTTTACAGTTTTACGCCGTTTCCCACCATCTGTGTTCAACCATCTTCAATTAAGTTGCAAGTAATTGTTTTTCTTTATATCATGAATGAACATTAATCAATTCAACTTGTGTTGCAAGTTCTCTCTGATCGAATCAAGTTGATATTGTTAATACTATCTTGCTGCTTACAACGACTGCTGCATCACAACGACTTTTGGGGGTTCTTGAATCATACTTTTTCCTGGACTTTTCTAACTTCCTGATGAGTTGGGGAGCTGTTTACTGACAAATGCAGAATATGGGACCTTGCAGTAAAATTTCAACTGTACAGACCAACCCGTCCGGTGACATATCAGTCAGAGGGGTTAAGAAGGAATAGCTGATGTGTTGTGGAGCCTGGAGGAAGAGGACCCATATTTCACGAGCAGGGGGGTCAGTTCATGGTCTGGTGTGCTGTGTTTCTGTTTGGTTCCACACATTCCTTCTCTGACAGGCAGGAGCAGAGAACCACTGGTACATCTCCCTCTTGGGTTTGCTTCGACTTGGAGCTCAGTGTCTCTCTACTGACGGCTTCTGGTGATGAGAGTGGTGCTGCCGCAGTCTGGGCCCTAGAAAACACACATGATCAGAGATCCATCATATGCCAACTCAGAAACTCCTTGCAATAACTGACAACTTTTTCCACACAGTATAAATGTGCTTAGCAGCCAATTTTAAGTGGGACTTTTCCAGAAAAATGATTTGGCCTCAAATAAAGTAATGTGAAAGGAGCACAGCATCTCCTCTTAAAGCTGCTATGCTTTTGCTATCCAATTATTAAACCAGATTCAATAACAGATTTTTGGCCACTTGGGGAAAGCGGAAACATTTTGTAAACAACACTGACATACATCACACTTTGCTTGTTAGCAAACAGTTGCCAATTTACACGTCCAACGGACACAGAGCAAAATTGGCATTCATTTAGAGTCACGTTTGTGTCCACTTGATGACTTTCAGTCCAATATTCATTCTCATTTTACCTCTGTTTTGCTCTCTACCAATTCTTGAGCAAAAAATATAACTCTTATTGCTAAATGCTCCACTGTGTTCAACTGCTTGTCATTTGATGATGGGGAGGTAGTGTACAGTGGGTTTTTAGAGCCTTTTCACTGAAAACAGCTGCCTGCTGTGTCTGGAGAAGAGTTTGATGAGAGCGCTGAGACTGAACCAAAACAGTAAAGTTGCAGCTGGAAAACCAAAACAATGAGCTGAAAGATCCTAAAATCTTCTGCGGAGCTGAGAAATGGTCATAACTCTCCTTGGGTTCATAACCACAATTCAATTGTTAATATAAAAATAATGATTACAGCTGCTTAAAGGATGAATGGAGAATCTACAGTATACTGTTAGAACAGAGCAGTGACACTCAAAACACAAACTTCAACAGATAGTCGAAAAAGTAAAACCTCATATTGTCAGGCATGATATAGCACCAAATATGTTTCCAAAATATTTTAAAAATTTAAACTGAGCTAATTAATTTTCAGCTCATATTTCTTGAGCAGTTTGACAAAGCAACAACAGGCAGTGACTTACGGTGTTGAATGACTGGTAATATGTTCGGGGTCTGGAAGGTCTTGACAGTGGCGGGACCTTCCCCTCCAGTTGTTATTACTTGTACCTCCAGTCTGTAGTAAGTGGATGGCCGCAGGTTGGACACTACAAGCAAATTATGATCCTGCCAAGTGAGGAAAGAGAGACATGCAATGAGTGTAGCTGTCTTTGCACACACCACAGACAAAAACAAATACTTTGTTTTCATAAGGCTTGCTGTCTCTCTTCTTTGCAGCCAGCTTGATAAAGCGTGCGGTGGGTGGTTTTATTTTTAGTTGAGCTCCAGAGGCTGGGAGGTGCAGATAGGCGGAACGTGTTGTTGATGGAGCAGATTATGTCAAAGTGCGGCTTTTTCAGAGCTCTCACGGAGGATGAAAGAAGAAGACATGAAGGCAGATGAAAAGGTAGAGAAGGAGAACTTCCAGCAAGACACAGCGCTTCCTGAGATCTATTCCTATGTCTGTCTACACACCAGCGCTTATCACAAGATTCATGCAAAGAGGCCACAACAGTGTTATCCTTAAATCACCCTCACCTCTGACAGATGCTGTGAAATGAAATGCTGAAGATAGAACTTCTTTTCCTATGGCACAGGACTATATACTGACTATATGTGACAGAGCGAAATCCCCTGTGTCATATGGAAACAAACTGCCACATTTAATACAAGCCATAGCTATTACAGGAGCTAGAATAGAAAAACTACAATTCGTGTTTTAATCCAAATAGACTTACTGGAGGCAGGATCTGGGACTGGGAGATGATGCTGTTAGGCAGGCTGTTTTGCCGGCTCTCAGTGGTGATCTCAGCCCAGGTGACTTGAAAGCCTGTGATTCGCTGATGGGGAGCCACCTTGGACACACGCCACAGGAAGCTGCCGGTGATGTTTCCCTCATTGATGGAAAAGGAAGCCGTCAGGTTCTCTGGCTTAGCCAAAACTTTTGGAAGCCCGGTAGCTGTTAGGAGAAAGGTGGTGTCAGTCAGGGTTTTGATATTAAGGGAATAGTTCCACATTTTAGGAAAAAAAACACTTATTTGCTTTCTTGAGTTACATGAGAAGATTGAAATTTCAAGCCTGTATGCTAGCTATGTAGCTACAGGCAGCAGCCTGGCTCTCTCCAAAGATAACAAAATCCACCTGCCAGCACCTCTAAAGTTCACTAACTGTGTTGGAAATGTACTGACTGTGATGGATATTTACTGAGATGCTTAAGTTGTGTACTGAGAAGCTCAGTCTCTATTAGGCCATGATCGTTCATGACACTCATAACTATGTGTTTTCTGGTATACTTCATCAGGCCCAGCTGAAAGATAAGATGTGTCCAGCAAGGTTAGGGGTTGGAAGTCTGTATTAAGTGGAAAGATTTGCTGTGAACTCTAAGCATTCTGTATGTTCAATTTGAGTGTACACATTCGAGTGCTTCCTGGGCCCAGAATAAATGCTCTCTTGTAAGACAAGGGAGACTTGACCAGGGAGTGACATTTTTTATTCATCAAACTGGCGTCACGAACAGGATTTCAATATGGCTGGAGGCAAACACTGGGTGAGTAAAAAAAGCATTAAGTATTTTCATTACCTTTTTGACTCAACCTGTGCTCTGCCTGAAAAAATTGAACAAAAGAAAAATTTGATTGACAGTCAGGGATAGTGTGAATTAATGAGCGGTAAAGTAGATTGTAATGACACTGACTTTTAATATGAACTTTGGAAAAAACCTTAATTTATTCTGGAACTCTATTGAGTAGTACAGAGTTGAGTCCAAAAGCTAAGCGGAGAAAATTTTGTAGTGAGGGATCCACAATTCACCATGGCTTTTCAATTCAAAACTTAGTAACTCCAGAAGGCTGTCTCCAGTTGCATTGAATGCACTGTGTTTGTTTTATGTTGTGTTGTGAAAACTGCTGCTTTAATTTGTTACATTCACAGGATGACACCAGCAGCCTACTTGATCTCCTACATCTGTTAAAAGTTCTTCTTTCACCCATCGCTGCAGATGGGTGAAAATGTCAGACAATGGGGTCTGACATTTCTAAGATTCTGAGTCAGGAGGAATTTAAAGGTCCAAAAATACCAAAACACCTACAGCAGAGAGTTATAGAGATAGGGGAAAAAAAGAAGCTTATGAAAAATGCTCCACTTATTCCACCTGGCAGGCCAGCTGCATCGATTGCAAAACAATTTGGAGAATATTTTGCCTTGCCTTTCTGTATAGAAGAAAACAGAACCTAGATAAAGCTTATGCTCTGAAATGGAGAAAATAAGTGTTGAGTGCTAGAACTCTAAAATTCTCTCATAAACTCCTTGTAGGTTAAAACAAAAAAATAGAGTTAAGATATATGGGAATAAAAATGGATAGCCTTCATGTAATCAACTCCTGGTTCTTACTCCAGTAAATTGCCTACAACCTCATGTAGGAAATAACTATTAACTCATTGTTTTGGGTTGGCAGAGAAACATATTTACAGGCCAGACACACATTAACAGATTTGGAAAATACAGGGTCCTTCAGACCAAAGAAAAAAACAAAAAATCTCCTCCTCTAGGCTCATGTTACAAGCGACAGTATCACACACAGTGTAGAAAGTGTTATTGTCCTGTTTAACACATTGTTAAGCCTTAGTAGTGACTTCTTCTGACTAATTTCTTTGGAAAATCTCTGTGGCGGGTAATTTCATACCATTAATGCAAAGTTTGTGATGCTGTGCTGATTGTCAGATTATTCATTCTGAATATGACTGCTTGTGACTGTGAGGCTTTGCTGAAAGTCTTGGTTGTTTTCGCTTGTATTACAAGGTTGTTTTCTGCTGTGTTAAAATATTTGTTGTTGTCTTAATAGGTTGAATAGGTTCCTCAGTTGTAAAAGACATAGGCTTTTTATCTTCTCTGTGAATCTGCAGAGTAATGTGCACATGATGTGGATAAGTTCCCGCTGTAAGCAAGTTATTCCACCTGTCCCGTAATAGTGCTGTGTTTGAAGTACCATTAGCATTAACGTTTCTGGCTAATTGTTAGCAGCATTTGGTCATGAATGCTTATGATGTTAAGATAACGTTGAGTCAATTTTCATTGCAATTGTTTGTGCTGATTCTGTAAAGTATTTTGATTTGTGTGAAGTCTACTCTTTACTGTTGCTGAAGTGACCAGTGGATCTGGAAGTACATTGTATAGATGTTTTAGTTGGATCTTCCCCTTACAGTGGATATCTGTGTTGTGCTGTGTTGTTTTGCCCACTTTTCGACATGATCTTGGACCTAAGGTGAAGAGGTGGTCTGCTAACACACACACACACACACACACACACACACACACACACACACACACACACACACACTTAGTCTCAGACAACTCCACTGAGTTGTTTACATTTGTTATCGAACACCGAGCTGCTGTACTTCTACATTTTACAGACCCTCTTCAATCTTCACTTGAACAACATACACCTGCTTCAAAATAAAAATGTTGGTGTTGGCTTCTCCACACAGCAGTTAACGCCATTTTTGTTTAAACAATACCCACTGAACCAGATGTCAATTCCATTTTGGCCTCCTTTCAATCCAATTCTAAATTTTACATATTGATGGACCTGCAGTCTTCTTTGTATATTCCATTGTATCCTGATATTAAGATTCTTTTTGCTTTTACCTTTGAGGGTAAGCAGTATGATTGGTAAATATTTGAGAAAAGATTTGCACATTTGCAAGCCATATACGCCAAAGCAGTAAGGACAGACCTTGATGACCAGTGCCTCTGGGAGGTAGTACATTGCTTCAATAATACCAATGTCCCTTCCTGCTTTCCATCTGAAGAAGCCTGTGAAACAGATACTAATCTCCTCCTGGAATGATTGGCTGGGTGAGGATGCAGAACATCGCTTGTCAAGCTGGAGTTTCGTCAGCTTAAGGTTAACTATTTGGGACACATTTTGGAGAATGGCCACTGGCTTTTCTCACCTGACAGAGTGAAGCTGCTGTTAGCAATGCCTCCTCCACATGTAAGGTGGAAATGCTAGTTAAACATGACCAGCTATTGTCATCATTGGGTTACTGCAATGGACATTCCTCTGTGCTGCCACACTGGATTCTGCACCTGATGCTGTTCAATGAACTGAAAGTATGACATCTACTTTCAGAGACTTGAACACTGCTATTACATCTGCATCAGCCTTGGGATTGCCAGACTTTAAGTTGACTACTATCAATATGTGCATAAGAAGGACAGCTTCACCTTGGGTATTTGGGTCAGAGATAAGGTTGTCATTACTGCTCTGTGGCCACTCTTTTATTCTACTCTACTCTATTCCATTCTATTTTATTCTATTCTTCTGAGCTGCCTCCTGTAGTACAGGGAATGCTAGGCTGTTTGTTTGTGTAGCTGCCACGTTTATCCTAATTGAGAATTCAGCCCCACTGGGTTTCACCTGTAAAGTTTTGTTAGCGTATTTGCATGTTTTGCATTCTGAACACTTCTGCCACCCAGTACATGACAGCTGCTTATACAACTGGCTATGAAGCAATCATTTCTCTACCGTTTTGATTCATAGAACTCCACCTTTAAAGCCAGCCACATTGCTCCCTTTGATTGACTTAGACAAGGAGTTAGTTACCCACAATTGTGAAACATTGACTGATACATTTACATTACCTAGGCTTGATTAGTTGCAAATTCCCATTCCAAATTAAGATTTGATCTTTTGCGATGGCTATGTGGTCACCTCTGAACCAGGTGTTGTTAAGGCGTATGTCCTGCCACCTGGAGTTTTGCTCAGTAGGCTGAGTTTTAAGTATTGATGCTGCCTGTATTTTGACTGTAGGCCAGTCTGTAACTTTTTATATCTGATTCCTGAGATGCCTTAGAGTGGCTCATGATTTTAAGGAGGGTGGAAACTGTGTGAGTTTTTGATCTCATCTGGTAAACTAATTTAACATTCAGCTCTGATATTTGAATTTGTTTTAATAACAGTCATTCTCTTGCTGTTGCAATTGGCTATTGTGAAATGTGCTGTTTTTCACTGATTGCCTCACTTGATGATGTTGAAGGTGCATAATCCTGAGCTGACTGTTGTAAAGAGACTGTGGAAAATAAAGGTTGTTCCCAGTCGAAGTCAGGCTTGTGGCTCCACCCTGATTGTTTTCAGTTTTTCCGTCCCTGCTCCACGTGTTAGCACAAGTTGCACACGGGTCTTCAAATGGAAAGGGGGGGGGGGGGGGTGAATCATGTGATCCAATAATTCGTCCATTAATAACCATGGTGACTTAATCATTGGTAAGCAGACGCACAGTATCCTTACAACATAAGGGCAAACAGCAGTAAAAACATTATCGCTTACCGTCGTCCTTAGGACTGTTTTAAATATGTAAATAGATTTTGTGCATCCATGTATAAGATACAGATATCTTTTAGTTACTCTACATACATTCTCCAAGTAGGTATAAGTGTTTCCCAAAAGAAAATAAGTTGCTCATTTCTGAAGTCACCCAACAGCTGAGCAAAGTGTTAGGGATAATTGGAAGTTGCATTTTCCTTTTCACCCCCAGAACTCAGGACAGGTAGAAAGGATGTAGGACACAACTGAAGTATGAAGTACACCTAGGAGAACCACAAGGATAAGTTCACATGAAATGTTGATGGGAAGATCTTTCTGTGCAGTTGCAAGCCTGCCACTGACATCTCACAGAGCTACCCTATGGACAGAGAAATCCCTGACAGCGTATATATATGCTAACTAACATTCTGAGAAGGTTCCATTTACAGGTTTCTGCCAGAGCTTGGGAAAGATTCCTTTAAGGTAAAATATTTTGTGTTTGTGAAATCACTAGATAAAGTTTTTCTATCTCCTAGTTGCAGCTGCCCAAAAGAACCACTCCGATGGTGGAAGTGAAAGCAGAATGCATCCATGCCACAAGGTTCCAAAGAGATCTAAACAATGGAGATGAGGGTACAGTCGGTTAATCAGCCAGAGAGACTTCTCTGGGAAGTCCTACTTCAGCTCTTCAGCATAAGTGGCACTACTTCCCCCATTCCCCTGAGGCAACCACGTAAGACAATCACCAGAGCATAAGAGCTAATATATTCTCAGAACAGACACATTCTAATCTTCCACACACAAACCAACCAGAGTACTAGGACAAAAGCACCACCGTGGGATGAAAGAAACATCCCAACAAGAGACATTATCCCTCATCACATGATAATCAGAAGATGGAAACACATAGGAAACATAGCTCTTATGAGACATCAAATGTAGCTATGCAAATTATGGTAGGTTATGCTAATAGCAGAAATCTGTCTAACTGTTGGATATGTCATCAAATGCCATCTTCCTCCCACTCGCCTATGCTAACTCCAACTCCATTCACTAAAGCAGATTGGGAAGAGTCTAGTTTGTGCGACTTAAGCAATCAGTTTACTGAAAACGTTTTATTATCCCAAGTTAATCAGTATCATCGAACTCCAGATGTAAATATAGCTGAACTACACAAGGTAATGAGTTTCCAAACGCAATACCTAGGTTTGTTCCGACATATGTTAGTATTGATTCTGAGACAAACTAACTGCTCATCCAAAAGGTGGTCTGATTGTGAAGTGTCTAATGTAGCTGTGACACTTAAAGTAAATGCTTGGGTAGAATCTGTTCCATGGGCTGAAATATTATCTCTATCCTTGGTGTTAGTAATGTCACTTAATTACTCTATCCCTCTAAGTACAGTAAGTAAGGACAGAGATTGCTCTGTATCCTTTCCTATGTTAGATGTTCATTAGTTACAGCAAGTTCTGTTTCTATATAGATTTGGACCCAAGACCCGTGCAAGACTTATACAGTCCACTACTGCAAACCTTAGGATATAGTAACTGTTCTAGCATCACAAACCTAAATGTAACCTCTTCACCTACCGTTCCAGAGTGCGTCTATATGATATGACACTAAAGCCTATGGGTGTATTCCAGCTGGTCCAGTGCAGGGACTGCGTTATTTAGCATTCCTGGTTCTCCTAATCAGGCCTGTGTCTGGTACTGAAATTGCGCACCTGTAAGAGCCACTATGTAAGTGTCAACATTGAGATTACAGTACATTCCAACATATTGCAGGTGTCCTAATTCCATCTTTCGGCATCTTTACTAATCAAAAGGAGACCACTGCCTTGACATAAGTACTAGAAAAGCATATGAACCCTTAGAGCTATGGCTGACGAAGCGCATGAGACCAGAAAGGTAGCTTTACAGAACCATATAGCCTTAGATCTAATATTTGCCTCACAAGGAGGAGTCTGCGCCGTGGTAGGGTCAGAGTGTTGCACCTACATCTTGATGCATTGACCCATTGTCCGAATAGTGGCCGACTTAGTGCAGGATACTGAAAAAGATTTTGCAGAGCTGCATAATTTTCATTCTTCCATCATGCGCCTAGGTGTTACGGTAGTGATTGGGATAATAGTGTTGATCATGCATATCAGTCTTGATCAAGGGTCGTGTTAGGCAATTTACAAAAATTATGGTTAAGCAAACCGTAAGCCCCGAGACCTTTGAAATGCTTGACAGGCCGATGCCCATTTGTCCTTTGGCATTCTATTACCAAGACGATTCCTTGGGTGATGACTATCATATTGGTGACCTGTTCAACACTGAAGCCGCAATTAAATAAATGAATAGCAGTTTCAAGCCAAAACATCCCTACTACACTTGTAGTGGAAACTGAGAGACATGGGGTATTCTTAGTATTATTATCAGTTGACCAGTAATCAGAGATTGTAATCATTTTAATGCACGAGTCCACACCTAATTGTTGATTGATGAAACCGATTTTGTTTTTAGATCATTTTGTTCTTCATGGATTGCTAATATTGATTATGTGCCTTAAAATGCCAGTGTTAAGTGCTTTAATCAGCAGGTAGTGTTTCTTCATGCTAATATCTGAGAGCTAACATCACTGTAACCAGGAGATCTGAGCTAAATTGATCTACAGGACTGTGTTTCAAGTGTATGAATGTGAATTATTACCTGCTTAAAATACTATGACATATTGTTGATATTGATTATAGTTACTCAGTTGTTGTTGATAAATATTATTTACTTGTTTTATTGTAATTATTATTATATTTGTATTACCCACATTAATTGATTTTATTTATTTTTATGTATTTTAGGTAGATATCGAATGTCTCAAGAGATTTTTCCTCATCCAGCTTTTGAGGTTTTTCTCTTGTTTCACTAATAGAGTTGCTAGACACTGTGGTCTTTTACCCTTCTCTTGCCAATCATGAGGGGATGTTTGGCTGTTGTGTACCTATGACCGGTGTCCTCTGCCAGGAGTCTTAACCTCTTAGTGGGGATCCTTTGACTGTTGTTGGGTCGGACAAAGCTCGTAGGGCATAGGATAGATAGTTGATGTTGATCTCATGATCAAAAAAGAACTGTGTTGGAAATTTACTGACTGTGATGGAAATTTACTGAGATGCTGAAGTTGTATACGAAGAAGCTTAGTCTCTGTTAGGCCAAGGTCATTCATGACTCAGCTGAAAGATAAGATGTGTCCTTGCAAGGAATCTTCTTGTATCGGTAGGGGTTGCCAGAGTTGTCTCCAAGTGCAAGGCAGCCCTGAGACAGCAAGATTAGGGGGTTGGAAGTATGTATAAAGTGGGAAGATTCACTGTGAACTCTAAACATTCTGTATGTTCAATGCGAGTGTACACTCCTAGGTCCAGAATAAAGCCCCTCTTGTAAGACAATGGAGACCTCACCAGAGTGTTTCATTTTTCATACATTTCTAACTGACACATTATATCTCATTAGTTTAATGCTAACAAAAGAGTAAAAAGGATATGTTGCGGTTTTATGGGGTGTTATGTGCCGGACTATTTCTTGGCCGAATACAGTAACTTCCTAGAGTTCCCTGCTCACTGTAACGACAAGACTCTAGGAATCCAGCAGAGACTCCAAGAAGTTACTGTGCCCAGACAGGAGTCCAGCACATAACCCTTCCTAGAACCACAACATGTCATTTTGACACTTTTGCAAAGATTAAACAAACAAGATATAATGTATAAATTAGTGAGCTTTAGCATTTGTTAGTTTTGGACAGAGCCAGGGTAGCTCTTTCCCCTTAAGCTGAGCTAACCGGCTGCTGGCAGTAGCTTCGTTATTACCTTACATACAAGAGAGAGGTATCAATCCTCTCATCTAACTCTCGACAAGAAAGCCAATAAGTGCATTTCCAAAAATGTTGAACTATTCTTTTATCAGTGTATAGATTTTTTCCATCAACATGATTATAATATGCTATGATGTCTCGTTACTGTAACCACACTAATGCAGATTGATTTTAAAATGCTCTTTACGTGTCAAACGGCTGAATACTTACCTCCCTCCCCTGGGCAGGGGATGTGTTTGTGAGTCTTGCTCCGGATGGTAGCACAGGATGGTGTAAGGAAGGTGGTGCTCTCGTCCTTGGAGCGTCTCTTGGACTTCAGCATGTGAACTGTGACTTTGTACTTGCAGGAGAACAGCAGGCCCGGGAGGTTGATGTAGTTCTCCTGAGCCAAGAAACACATTATTCAGCCCTGATGACTTTGACATGTCACCCAGGTCAGGTCCCATGGAGCTTCAGAGATAATTAAATACACAGCGCCAGGGCAGATCACATTCCCACTCAGGCCTCAGGAATATGCCACACATCACAGGACCACTTTGAACACTCACATGGTAGGGTTTAGACCACTATTTTCCTATTCTAACTGCAATATCATTGGTTTTTATAGCTTCCAAATGTTTCATAAACACAAGAAGAACTGAAATTAAGATTAAGCAACCAAAGCAGATTCATGTGTAATTTGAAATGAGAATGGCCTGTAAATCATGCTAATGAATTCTGTGCAGCAGTCTTACACTTAAAACTCATGGCAAACTTTAATCATCTATTGATCTCAACAAAAAAAAAAAAATCACCTTTCTCATCAGGAAACAAAGACCAAAAAGAAGAAAAAGGAAAAATCCCGCTGACTGGTGAATTTAGATCTTACATTTGTAATAAAGAGGTTCTACATTAATAGGCAGTCCCTTGAGAACGGGTGTGTGTATATTCCCTCTGATATGAAACAGCTTTGATTAAAAGTGAATGAGGCGCTGTGCTCACATAAAAGCAAAAGCCTGGAATCCTTCCCAGTGATCTATAGAAAATGGATGTATATTTCCTAGCAACCAGAGTTCTGGTCCCCAAAGAATGTGTTGATTGCCAGGCCTCTGCCATCCTGTATCAGCCTGAGCCCGAACAGTTAACACCACCCCCTCCCCAGACTCTCCCAAACCCTACACAAACCCTGCTGCACCCTAAAAGAAGCCCCATGCAGAAGCATGGCTGGGGCCGTTGGAGGTGAATGATTCCCCATTCCGGGAAACATTGTTTAAGTAAATGCGTTTTATTGGCCAACACACCACATGCCTGACCACACGACTGACTCATAATATTCGAAACAACAGCCAGCGATTTGCCCAGTGCAAAATCCAACACAACAGGGCCTTGGGTTCACTCACTGGAGTTGTTTTCTTTAGAGGAGCTGTCCTCTCTAAGCATCAGACAAAAGGCTAGGCACGTGCTTTGCATAGCACAGAGCTGCTGATCAAACCACAGCTCTGTGCTATGCCCTCTTTGACCGGACCCTCAGTTGGAGGTTGTGAAACGGTTGCTGGACACTAACCTGTGTGACAGATTTCTCTGGTCCTCGTGTCTCATTGTGGCTGCAGTACTCCGGCATCCACTGGACATGGTAGCGACTCACTGCAGGATCTGAAACATGGGACAGATAAGAAGTCAGTGGCTAAAGTATTCAGATTTTTTACTTAGAAAAAGTAGCAAGTACAAGTCCTATATTCAGAATTTTAGTAAAAGTATGAGAGTATTATCTTCAAAATGTACGTTAAAGAAAGACCTTGTCAGTGTTACAATATGGGTTTATTAATTTTAATGCCAAAGTGATTAGTTGATGAATCAATCAGTGGATAACAGAAGAGAACAGAAAAGTTAGCAAAAACAATATTTGATTAATCTTTCAAGTCATTCATGAAACAAAAATTAAAGACATGTACTGGTCAAATGTGAGGATTTTCTGCTTTTCTCATTATATCATAGAAAATTGTGTATTTGGTCTATTGGACCGACAAAACAAGCTATTTGGCTCTAGGAAACTCTCGTAAGCATTTATCACTATTTTTTTTTTCCTTTTTTTACAGACTAAACACTTAAAAAAATCAACAGATCAATAAATAATAATAATTGTTCTTAGAACCAATCCTAATAATTATTACTGATGCATTGTGAAGAACCAATTTAAACGTAGTAGCAGATCTACATGCTGTTAGATGAACGTAGAACAACACAGTTTATTCACTGAGGTATCATCATAGGTTTTGGATGTGAAATATTAATCTGCAAAGTTAATATAATAAAAAATATCATACTTCTGCCCTTCTATCTCTGAAATGTAGTGGCGTAGGAGTATAAAGTAGCCGCAACTCCCCCGTTCCACCCAAAAAAGGAACATACTGTACTAAAGTACAGTGCTTGAATAAATCTACTTTGTTACATGCCACCACTGTGCCCACTGAACATGAATCATATATCAAAAGACAATCTGACAGGCTGAAATGATTAAACAATTGATATCTCACAAATTACAACACTTCCCATCTGAGATCTCATATCACTATTTCCATCATTGATGACCACGATAACTTATCTGTCTCTGAAAATTAAAAACAACTTGAAAGCACTTCCTTCCTTATCTTTGCATGATGCCTATTAAATATAATTTTCCTGTTTCCTAAACCTTTCCTTTTGTAAGCTGAGGGCTAGATTCCCAACCAAAACTTGGAAAACTTTTCTACTTCAACTTAAAAGATTTGCATTCTCATGAGTAGCCATGCTCATGCTGGGGCACACTAGCTCTCTCAGCTGCAGCACCCATCACTTCATTTCTGTATAGTAGCTTCTCATGAGCTCATCAGCAGTGTTTATCTGCCCATCACCCTCATCTTATGTTACTAAATTCATTATTCATTCGACTATGTCGCTTGAATATGTGAAATACTTCTCCGATTAATAATTAAGTTATGCCATGTTCGCCCCTCGGCAGCGGCCTGGGTTATAGAGGGGAGATAAAAGGGGTCCTTTGAAGGCTTAGACACAGATCTGGCACTTGGAGCCCTTGAGCTCTTTGGAAGCAGAAGAGAGGAATTACAGTGAACCAGGAAATCAGGGAAAAAATAAACAAGATATGCTTAGCCAGGGTCTAACGGAGAGGGGAAGTGGTATGTAAAACAAGAAATGGGACATGGAAATCAGGTAGAGAACAGAGCCTCAGTGGTGTTCGATAAATCATGACTGGAAGCGAACCTCAGAAGTGCCGCCACCGCCGGACTGCTGACTATTGTCTGGGTGCTGGGCAGACAGCGATATATTATCTGAGCTGGTGTACAGTAAGGTTCTCTTTCGTCTGCTGGAGACAACCCAGAGGCTGGGCTGGTTTGGATCACAGAGACAATGAGTGAGAGTTTAATCATGGTTCAGTTAACCTGTCCCCTTCTCTCTGTCACACAAACCAGATGTCCAGAGACTCCAACTCTCCAGGCCATCTGTATGTCTGTATGTTTACAATAGTGGAACACAGGTTGTCAGAGTCAAAGACAGGGTCATCCCTCAGACTAATGAGTGGCAGTGGCACATATACTGCAGACCAGGACCGCAAACAAGAGACAGAAAAAGAAGCTGGACCGGGATTAACTCTGCTCTGCAACACTGTGATTCCCCAGCCATGCTTGATCCCCGTCAGCATCACTCAGCTCTCTGAGTCCAGGCCAACCTTGCTAACAGCTCTGGGCCAACTCCATCCCCCCCCCCCCCCCCTCTCTCTCTCTGATTCAGCAGTTGGTGTCTCACCAGGCCTCTCCTTCAGCCAGGGTTTGCATTCTTGACTCTAAGATGTGGAGTTTGGCTTGGGCGATGACATATATTAGTAACATAACATAGACCAGTGAATGGGACTTGACAGGTTACCCTGAGAGCATTGCTTTCAAGGTTTCCATATTTCCACTCTGGTATTAACAGAAGGGTTGGGGAATGGATGCCGCTGGGACAGGCATTCCTATAGGCTTTAACCCCTTGCAGTGCTGCAACCCACGACCATTTCTCTTCCCTATGACATCAGGTCTTGTAAAACAAAATGGACCGCATCAACACTAATGCGAGGGCGAGGATCTATTAAATACAGCTGTCAATAAACCCCATCGCACGGCTCCGGCTCTGTGTGTTTATTGTTCTTTACTAAACAGTGGCTCCGGTCTACCAGTCCATGCGCAAGTTTACACCAATTTCCCCAGCACTCACATTACCAAGCACTCACAAAGACACATTGTTTCATTTATTTCATTTGCACCATCTCATACCACATTTCTTAGAAGAATCTTCCATTGTTTGGGTAACTGAGAACCGGGCATACCACATACACATATCATAGTTTACATGAGTCATAGTGATTGATGGACATAATGGGGTGCTAATTGGATTCTAACAAAGCTATAAATCAATACAGTATTGTGCATACCTCCTCGGTTCTTCCAGTAGACACGGACCTGCAGCTGGCCATCCTGGTAGAAGGGCGTGCCTACCTCTAGAGGGCCAGAAGGGCGTTTGGCCAAGGTTGAACCAAGAGGGGATATCTCCTCCTTCTTTGACTTGAGCACTAATTTCACAGGGAAGAGAAAGGAGAAATGTTTGCTGCTGTAGCTAAGACACAACGCTGGCTGTGTTGTGGCAAACTCTCCAGCATGGTAACAGAAACACACAATTATTTCTTTGTAAGATCACAGCAGTTACAACATGTCCTTTATGCATAAATGTGGTGTAACTCGATGGGTACACACTAACACTGCCAAGGTTAGAGGTTCAATTCCCTCTAGAGCCACACATGCTTAAAATATACACAATCATAGCACTGAGGCTTCGTCTGTGCTTCCTAAACATACTGGGGATCCGAATGAATGCAGATGTGCTGTCAGCGTACCTTGGCCATTCCTGCTTTTTGCATTTCTCATGATGATTGTTTGCCTGAAGACTCTCAGCAATTTAGGAAAACAAAGACAAAGAAAATTGGATTTCGCTGTTTCAGCTAATCCCATATGGATCCGCAATCACAAAACTGCAGCTCCGTCCAGTTTTTTTTTTTTTCATTTTTATTTCAGGTAGCGCATGATTTACTTTTAATAGCAGCTACCAAGCTTGTTGATTTTTGGATGCCTTGTGACCACATGACTTTCACATCAATTTTTGAGGGGAGCCTTTACCAACACTAAAGGATTTAGCTAAAAGTATTAACCAAATAGCACATATGTTGTGTAACAAGACAAAGTGCCATGCTTGCGGTCCTGTGATGCTGTACTTAGGCACAGCAGTACTTTGAAGTAAATGCTAATGCCAGCATGCTACCATGCTCACATTGTGCTGATGTTCAGCAGATATAGTGTTTACCATGTTCATCACCTTTAGCTTGTTTTGATAACATTTGCTAATTTGTACTAAACATAAAGTGCAACAGAGGCTACATGAATGACATTAGTTTTGCAAGCATTTGGTCTGAAGCAACATACTGGATAACTTAAAATTTGACCTGATGATGGCACTAGATGGAAACTTAGGGAATCACAAAGTGATTACAATTCACCCTCAGGGAGGCATGTTTGTCTATACCAAATTTCACAACAATCCATCCCATAGCTGTTGAGAAATTTCCCTTAAAATGTCATAGTGACGCTAGAAGAAAAGTCAGTGGATTACCAAAGTTATTAGGAATCATCATCTGGGTACCATTAATGTCAGTACAAAATGCCAACCCTGACAATATTTGTTATATTATTTCAGTCTGTACCAAAGTGGTAGACCAATTGACAGACAGACTGACATTGCCATTCCTAGTGCCATACCGCTAGCATGGCTTAAAAAACATAACATGTTTGACAGCTGAATGAACAAGTGAATATTAGCAAAAGCGCTCATGTTTACCAGATTCGTTATTCTGGGTGGTGCTGAAGTGGAGTGAGGCCTTGGAACTCTTCAGTCGCACCTGTCCCCAGTACGTGACAGCCTGCAGCTCCACAGTGTAACTGCTGTTTGCCTGCAGTCCTTCCAGATCCACCCAGCTCTGAGCCTGCGACAACAGAAAAATCTTGGATGTTGGCATTTGCTTATTAACCACACTGTCACTTGAGCCTTAATTCGTAGCCCTGTCACTATGCCAGTCACAGTTCCAACTCAGCTCAGCCCCAGCCAAACCAGGCCTATGGGAAAGCCCTGCTTATTAAGAACACATGTGGAGCTGAGGAAGGTATCGTGGCGAGGAGATAGCCTTCAGGGCCTTATGAGGGAGCCATGTTATCAGAGCCTCCCAGGGCTTCCTCACTGTGTTTGACTTCCAGCATTCCACCGTCAGCGTGAGCTTGATGAGTTCTTGTTATTGACTGTGTGTGTTTTGACATTCTTCTACCAGCAGGGTGCTTTCAAAGCCCTGAGGTGCCAAAGTGGAAACCAGTAGTACATGTGTCAATAGGTGTCTGATGTCTCCCACCTCTATCTTCTCTGTGCCACATCTGCTATGCGTTTCAAAAACTAATTCAGGAGAAGACTCTATAGAGGTGTGTGCGGACTGTCTAGACAAGCTGTCTTTCTGCCCGGGTCTCTAATGAAATATGCCTCATGGATACTGATCCACAGGGATGTAGCTATGAAGTCATGTGTTACTGGATATATAATGCAAATGGATCTGATTGGACTAAATACCAAGTCATGCATATAAGAAGATCTGTGATTTATGAGGAAAGATGATTTATCTATAAGGTCAATTACATAAAAATATGTTTATGGACCCACGGCCGCAATCACATTTTACTCTTAAGGTCTGTGACATTCCAATCAATATTTGCAAACATGAATATGTATTGTTACTGTAGAGGAGAGAAAATCATTCTTAACATTATCGACTACATACTATTGTAAAAAATATATATTTGTTCTTTCTATATGATCATACGTGGTCATTAATAATACATGGTTCTCAGATGTATTTAAGCTGTTTTGTCCAGTTTTACTGACACGAGTCTCACCTTAGTTTGAATATGTATGTATGTATGAATGTAAAAGACAGGATAGGAATTTGTGAGTATAGTTATGTAACCGCTTGACTTTGAAGCTACTGAGACCTATGTTAAAAATAAAACAAATAAATATATAAATACACTTAACCAATTCAGAAATAGCTGCATTACACAATCAAAAACTGCGAGTGTGAGTAGGATATAAAACAAAAGCTCCAAAATATCAACTGCCAAAAAATTGAACAATACAAATTGAGACATTTAAGAAACATATGCCCTTGAAATCATGATTTATCGCTAAAACAAGGCTATTTATCATAATCAATGTGTTTTCTTTCAAAGCTTCACTGTACGTTCTTAGCGGTTCTTCCATCAGTATAAGGAATTAAAACAATGAAGAACACATTGCATCAATAGCCTTGCAAGTATGTATAAATAAATGCAACCCCCATTCCATGTTTATCCTTTCTTCTACTGCAGGCTTGCATGCACATTTACGCCAATGTGTTGAAGCCAGAGAAGAAGATGCTGAGATAATCTTGGATGAGACCCCGTACAGAGAAAGAGAAAGAGAGAGGGAGATGAAAACACAGAAAAGGAACACATCTCTAAGACAGGGTGAGAAGATTACCCCGTTGGTGGTCTTTCTCCTTTTCTTCTTAGATGGCACCATCGACTTGGTGGGCACAGTCCAGCTCCAGAACACTTTGTAGTGATGTACGGGAATATCTGGCTCCTCTGGCAGGGTCCAGTTGAGACGTGCTGTCAGCAGGCCTTCGTCTCCCAGCGTCACGTTGGTGACACGCAGATTGGTTGGGCTGGGGGGAGCGGATGGATCTGAAGACAAAGCAACAACAAGAAACAATACTGTCAGTGGTAACAGATCTTGTGCATCTGTAGACGTTTAGGGAGGGAGACGAAGAGGGCCTCTGGTTCTTGTATGTGACAAATTTCGGGCCAAGGCAGCTTTTTTTTTTTGCAAGTATAATTCCAGGTTGAATGTCTTACAGGCCAGGACGCCTTTCACCACTTGAAGGTTTGCATTGCAGTTGAGGAGGGGGACTAGTATGACACTGTGTAAAGTAATTAGTCCTCCATTGACAATCTGGCGTGAGATGTTATGACAGGTGTCATGTCACGTCTATGACAGCGTTCGACAGGACCGAAAGAGCAGGTCAGGGGTTAACAAACACATGCTGCTCACTTTGGCTCAACATTCCGGTACTCTAACTAATGTGCGTGTGGTTCTGAACCTATCTGTGTGCGCTGTGACCCAGCCTACTGCAGGCCTCTGATGTCAGCCCGGTGCAGGAGGAGGGGCAGGGCCACATGCCAAACGCTAGACCGGAGGGAATAGCCCTGTAATGAGAAAATGATTCATGCCACAGCCCAGTTGGCTCCTCTCCCCTGCCCTCTCCCACCTGAAACACATTTAAAACCAGTCCAAAAACACAATTGGACACATCGGTTCTCCATACCAGCTGATGTTGGCTGTGCAAGATAAATAAGCAGTCAGTTCTTACAAATTGCCCTAACAAAGTATAGTAGAGCAAAATTGCAATCAGATGATATAGCCGTACTACATAAATAACAATGGCATGACAGAATGTCCAGGAACTCATCAAATCTGTGACAGCTCTCATCAATCTATCAGCGTACTGGCACTGATTGGCCTGATTGGGGATCGTTTTCCATCCCTGCAGCAGAATCCTTTTCCCACCTGGTGTCTGGATCTGTCAGACAGCCATCCAAAATTCTCTAGGGAGCAAATGTATGATGAAGGATTGACAGGACAGGTCAACATATACACACCACCAAACACACTAATACTTTTCGTCTTTGGCACTGACTTTCAGGATTTGGCAGAACATGGTGTGTGCGTACGATCCCTGCCAGTGCTCAACCGGTAAACACTTTTTTCTATCTATGTGAATAACAAATTTAATGTGCACTGTGTATTAAATGGAGGTGGTCCACACAATGCAGACGCTATTCTACATGACACACATTTACACACACTGAAATCAAGGCCACTTCCTGAGCCTCATCAGAACATATCTGAACCAGTGGACACATGGCTCTGCCTCTACATGTCAAACAAACACACTGTATCTGATCTGGATCAGATGCAATCAAGACACAATATTATATTCACAACCTGTACTCCCTGGGAACCACACAGCAAGTGGCCTAAACTTTAACAAATGCCATCTGTAGAACAATGAGGCTATATTTAGTGTCACTCAGCACTGAAAGCGCAAGGAAGGGGAGTCGAGCTGTAACGCAGGATGCCATCAGAGCTTGTTCACTTATCTGTGGCAAAGATCTGAAGCGTGCCTACGTTACGTCACTCCCTCTGGAGGCAAGACAACACTTGCATTCATTTGAAACCTGCATATCCTGACTAATTCAGACATATTACATTTTATGTGGCTGTAAAGAGGGGGAAACCCCTGCTTTGAAGACATAAATGAATATCTGGTTGCAACACAGAAAAGAAATGTTCTGTGCACCCAGTCCTTTCTCATTACTCGCATTCAACTCGGCATCTCGATGAATTATACTTTAATCTTAGCTTGCTGTTTATATGTGCGGAAACTGTGGGGGGAAATATTTATTTACAATTCAGGTTATCAAAAATGATAAATGTCTGTTTGGGTTTATTGAATGTGATTATATTCAGTATTTAAACCGAAAAAAGAGGCAGTTTACTGATGGTGTGTGGAGCCAAGGGGTTGAAGAGTTCACAAAAGAGAGTCAAACAAAAATATTATTAAGACGTCAGTTCTTACTAAAAATACGTCTTGTAGTCCACTGAGTGAAAGGTGCAGTGCAGTGAATAAAGACACTATTATATCAAAATGTAAAATCTCTTTGAGTCAGTGATAAAGTAAACTTGTCTCACATGCAAATAAGATATGCACCACACACTGATTGTTTGCATGGCCAGATGAAAAGTCAAATCAGGTTTCAAAACTCTTTCCCAAAGACTCCACCTGTTCCAAGGTCTTAACCATAACAAATGGAGGGCAGTGGGTGTCAAACAGGAACTTCCACACAAAGCAAGGCCACACACACACACGCATATGTACATACACACACAGACCTCTGGAGGAGCGGAAGTGTTTGCTGGGTGCAGTGAAGCCGCGGGTCCCGTGGACGTTGACTGCAGCAACTCTGAACTGGTACCATCTGCTGGCTCTGATGTCAGCCAGTTGGACGTGCTCCTCTGCAGTCTGAGGGACAGATGGGGAGAGAGCAAACCGCAGGGGTCAGGGTTCACGCAGGGTCACAGCCCCATGTGAGTCTGCTTGCCACATCAGTCATCCGTGTGTTTCTCTTTACCAAACTTTAAAAGACACTGTGACTGTGAGGAATGTGCAACCGTGTGCAACAGTCTGTCAGCGCAATGCAGCACTTTCACAGCTGCAGCATGTGGCACGCTGAGACATGTGAGGCTGAAGTTACATTTTGATACATATCCCAAATATCTGATCAAAAGAATCACTCACACAATAAAAACTGGCAGGATCTGAAAGTGAAAGCATTTTATCTTCCTCATACGCCTCAGTATTTTGCACGTATGGTATGTCGATTCCTACCTGTGCCACAGTCTGCCACTCTGTGGCATCGTCCTCGCTGGGATGGATGCCATAGTTCCAGCGGCGCTGCACCACATAGAGGACGGGTTCCACGGAGATGTTGAACTTGGAGGACCAGCGGATCTCAAGCTGACCTGACGGCTGCTCCAAAAACACAAGCTCTTTCCTTGGCTTCAGAGGGACTCCTAAAAGTGCAAGATGATATTGTGACAAGAGCTAATATCACCGATCTGTGGAACATTGTTGGTGAACTTCAACATGAAAATTGTTGTTTTCCTCTCTTGGGTGAAAGTCACTTGGAAAGATAAATGACACCATCAGAGTTGGACAGATACAGATTTAAGAATTAGACATGACCTCACCGCGATAGATTTAACGCACGCTGTGGGTCAACAGCATCATCTCTCTACTGTGACAGATTGTGATATTTCCTGGACAGGGAGATGTGTTTTAGTAGCTGCGCTTCTTAGTAATGATTCACATAGTTAGCACCTAGGTATGTGAGATGGCACACATACAGTAACATCTCTCTCCCTCTCTTGTCCGGACACAAAATACACCATTACTAACATACACACATATACGTTGAGTTCATTTGCATCATTGCACTTCACATTCAGCCTTCCTGACAAAGTCAGTGTGGCCATGTGCAATAAATTAGAGATTTATTAAGTGCAGGACTGGGCCAAATGCTCAGCCAAGTCAGACTGATTCTCTCAACTGAATTTATTGCAGTTGAGACGTAGTGAGTTGTTGATTGAGCATCGGGCACAGTGATAATGAGATGGAGATTGGAAAAGCAAGTTTGGAAGTACAGGAGAAGGCCGAATACATCCTCCACTTCTCAATAAATCACAGAGCACTTTCGGACCATTATGTTAGGTCTCTGTCGCTGCTGAGCTGTCCAACACTACTGCATTTATAAACAGCATCAATACACGCTCAAGGCTACCACAAGGCTTGTCGGTAAACAACATAATCAAGACTGTGTTTTGAGTGCAAAGCATTTGATCTACTTATATGTCTATTCAGTCTTCATACAGGGCATATAAAAGTGATTGATTGACGCATTATAAAATCCTGAGAGATGGAGGAGGGTCCTTGAGCCACATGCATATGGAGTCAGTACTTTGTTTTGTCGCACTGATAACAGCTTTCTTCATACTAACAGCTGGGGGTCATTGTGCTGTGGTTTCACAGCTCCACAGAGTGTGTGTCTGCGTGCGCGCGAACAAACGTGTCACATTTCCTGCGCAATAATGAATGCCAAAGTAACCACAGCATTCCTCTGCTCCCTCTGCCTTAGCTCATCTTCCCACAAAGTCACACAAGTACTCCTGCGAAGCACAAACCACACGTGCACAAAAACACAAACACACACACACACACACACACACACACAACCTCTCTCTCTCTCTTCCGCAATATGTGGGAGGGCAGCGAATACACTTTCTCAGTTTGCTCTTTCCAAAGATAACTTTCGAGTCAGGTTTGGTCCAAGAATCATACAGTGTTCATTTTTCAACGGCCGCACGCTTACTCCATGCACTCCAAATCATGATGTAACTGCTGCTGAGGCACGATCAGGAGTATAACGTCCGTTCATGTCTTAATCATGCCAACAATTACACTCCAAGAATATAATTTTCAATACTCACGCACATACTGTCATAATGACTGCTCATAATCACAGGGGTTGCTGCTTGTTGCACAAGGACTTCCCGTAAACGGAGAATGGCTGACGGGCTGACTCTGCTCTGACACCGTGAATATAACTCGCTGAATTTAATTTCACTCTGCCACCTACATATTTTCACATACATAACTTTTTTTTCAAACCCCCCCCACCACCACCACCACCACCACCACAGCTGCTTTCCTGTCTCTCACAGTATAGTGAAGAACTGTGTGCTTCTTTTGATCAGAAAACAAGCGTAACAAGTTGGGTTGCATCATATGTGTTGCTATTTATTCCAAGGAACTGAGGACTAGAGAGAAGAATATAAAAATGAAAGAAATAGAAAAACCTAATAAAGCACCTATTTCCATACATGCATGCCATATTTTATCTGAGACACATCTCCGCTAACACATTTTGAGACTACATTAGAGAGAAGTGGATGATGTGCAACGACATTGGGGTCTTTTGATGTAAAAAAAGAAAAAAAAGAGGCTTTGTTATTCATCAAAAGCCCAGTGGGGGTCCAGTGTCTCTGTTCTTTAGACAGAGATCTTGAACACTGAAGTTTTTTTTGTCAGGCGCATACACATCGGCTGGGGACCTGGACACACACACAAACACACATCTGAGAGTGATCTCAGTGGGGGAAACGCTCCATTTCGCTCCGCTTGTGTTTGCTAATGGCTTCCAGCATCATGGATCATCATGGCAAAGGCTACACACACACTTGCACACACATAGAAACAATTACACTCTTCAAACCATGAGCAACTAATTAGACCTTTAACGCTGAGGACCAGGACAGGAATTCCATCCGAACTTTCACCAAAACGCTCAGTGTAATTCTGTGTAAATGCAGTGCTGACGGCGACCCGTCATGAGCTCCATGTCAAGACCAAATCAGCAGGGTAGGCGGCTTGATTTGAAGGTCTCACAGCGCGGTGAATGGTTTTCATTGACTGGGTCGCTGTATTGAAATTTTCAAGGTTACGCCTCTTTTCATCTTTCCAGATTAACGTGCTGTTCACCTTTTGAGCATGGCATCCACCGTGAAGTCCCTCAGGATTTTTCCAAATCAAATATAAACACTAGCATGTTCTTCTGTGTACACAAGCTCAAACTCAAAATCACATGCACTTGCCTTTCAGTAAAAGTACACAAACATGCACTTAACTACAGTGTGATTCAAAGCATACACACAGTTTATCCACAGCTGCGGTTCAAAGCTTGATTTAGACTCATCCTCCACTGCTCTCACTTCAACAATCTGCTCAACTTTGTTATGGCCTCGGGCCGCCGACAATTGTGTGCTGATGGTGTATATAATGTAGTTCCAGCGCCATCTCCAAGTTCAGAGGCTCTTGGTTCTCTCACATAACGAGTCAGCAACCTCTGAACGTCAGGCCGCCTTGGGCAGCGCTGTTAAACGGTTTTACTGGAGCAAAGATTCTTGGGTACAGACCCTCCAGCTTATCCAGCATAATTCAAAACCGGCGATATATTGCAATTTACAAGAGAAACAGCATGAGGGATGAATGGGTGAAGAACAACAAAGTGAGATGAAATAAAGATTTATGATCCAAAAGCAAGTTGTAAAAGATGATCTGCAGTTGGCGTCACTGAGATTTAAAATTAATGCTTGACAGAGAAGGATTAATTGGTTCAACACTATATATGAAAATTATGCAAACTGCATCGCTTAATCACATTAAAAATATGACGTTTACATTGGACCTTTTTCAGATATGAAACGTCATTTCTTAAATAGGATGAATAGAGAGGCCGTATCCATGATTCAGCCGACGAACCGTGCTAATCTGGCCCCTCCTGGAAACAGCGCCGAGCAATAACTAAATAAAGAGATGAGTTGTGGAGTACACGGACAATTAAGCAGCTCTATCAGTGCAGGCGGTCTAATGTTTGGACGCTGTGCATTTATCTGTCAATGCGATTTGCGCTAGAACTCCTTTCTTCATCTAATCAAGAAGTTATGAGGTTTCTGATGTGTTTCATCTCATAATTTATCAATGTGTTTTCATTTAAGGTAGTCTCTCTCTCTCTCGTTGCTTGATCAGTGCCAGAAATTCACACTGACCTGCCAGTGGATCAGTCATTACATACTTTATTTGAAATTATCGTTAAGATCCCAAGGTTTTCAAAGATACCAAATATGCTCAGCAGAATTGTGGGAATTTGTGTAAAAACGATGCACAAGACATCTAGAATATTATGATTTGATCAAATGGCACAACAGAAACATTTATTTAGGTATTAGGTTTACACAACATTTTGTTGCATTAATGTATTAAGAAATCACAAGCTTCTCTATTACTGTGTTTATGCAATACAGTAATATGGGAAAATAACAATTTGTTGTGGCAGAATCTTTTTTTTTTGCAATATAATGTAATGCAAGACTATCAGCTTGTTGTATTACCTTTGTAGAGGTTCTTAGGCAGCTGACAGGTGTGGCCGCAGCCATTGGAGCAGCATTTTTTGACAGCTGAACACTCCCCATCCTCCTCGCAGCTCTCCACGCAGGCTGCTGCAAATCCACTGGCCTTCTCCGGGGCAGGACAGTCTCCCTGCTTCACCCCCTCTACCGACTTCAGGAACTCACAGCTCGTAAGACATTCATAGTGCTTCTTGGGAAAGAGGGGCTGTGGAGTAAGGGGGAGAATGAGAAGAAGGAGAAGGAGGAGGAGGAGGAGGACAAGGAGAGGAAAAATATATGTCACATTTCTTTTCAAGTCCAACCTGCCTGGCTGCAAACATGCAGCCCTGTGAGCTAACAGGGATTGTCCTGTTTACATTTCAGCTTATGACTCACAGCAGTGGTGAGTACATTAAACAGCTTTGATTCAACCTCACAGAGAGTGGCGGTACTGTCCAGAAAGAGTTACTTCACACTCCTCTCAAACTTTCCTTTTATTGAATTTTCCCACTAAGTATGTGAAGCTCAAACACTCGAGTCTGAGGCAACCACGGTATTTGTGGCGGTGACATACCTCGCATAAATCCTGGCACTGGTTTTCCTTCAGGTCCCAGGATTCCTTACAGGGCTCCAGGCACTGTGAAAAGGAGAAGGGTGTCAGTTCTTCAAAGAGTAAGCCACATCAAAGGGCTGCTGCTGTGGGGAAGGTGCTTTTCTGTGCTTGTGCGCTGGCTTCCTGACAGGTACCTCACTCAGCCACTTCCCCTACACGTTCACAGTAAGCAGTCACACCTCTTTTTGTTATGAGATGCCCAACATACCTTCAAAGGACATATATAATCTTCTACAAAAAGCAAACAAGGGCAAAAAGGGTTCATCCGTTACGAGCAGACAGGCACGCCCTGTCTCTAGAAATCTACTGATGTTTGGATTTTGCCTAATGTAGCCCCTGACAGATTCCCTCTTCACGCCTTAACACTACTAGCCTCCCATGCTGTCTATCTCTCCTTCTCTTCTTGCCATTTTTCCCGCTCCTTGTGTTCATGTCTGGGCCTGATGCTGTCTGGCACTGGCACCAAACTCCCTTCTCTTTACCACACTGAACAGAGAGTGCTTAATAAATGATACACTTGGTTTAATGTTCTTGGGATTCCCTTTTTTAACACGTGGAACAAATTTACTGAATGTTTGGCATAGGCGCGGGATGAAAGCAAAACCTCAGCTTGAGCGCAGCTCAAAGTCATTTTGCCAAACATAATGGGATGATAAAATTTTAAATGAAAGTTTACCAATCTAGTCAAACGGCTTTAAATACAACAGCTCACCCTGAACGAATCAAATTCAATAATAGCAAATGTAATAGAACACAAAAGCCCATGCACGTCTAACAGAATCAGGCAGATGCTGCCGCAGGATAGGGCGTGCGTTCAGACGGGACTCAGAGAAGCAGTGGCGGGTGGGGTGGGGTGGGTGGGTGGAGGGGGGGTCTCATGTGCTCCTGCTGCTGGCCACAGAGAGCTGGTGTGAAAGAGAAGAGCAAGCTCAGTCAAACACACAAACCTCTGCCAGGCTGCTTCTGTGTAGCACTGGGAGCAGCCCAAACCACACCAACCGGAGACCTGCCAAAGTCACTCATTCAACTCCATTTAATTTAGACTCCTGCACCAACTACAGCACTAAGACAAGGCATAGCAGTAAATTTTCAACACATTCTCCTACATTCTTCATCTGGGGCAGTTCAATATGTTGGGAGATATGATAGGGAGAGCGGCAGTAATGACTCTGAGGTGAACCTTTTAGCCACAAAAAGACAATCAATCTCCTTCAAACAAACTATCAGAGGAATGAGTGGTGTTACGTAAGGTACAGTGCAGAAGACTGGTTAAATGAGGGCACCTACTGTAGCGAGTACATTAAACACAACGTTGATGTAACAAATTTCACGTCTCAGTCAGGGGGCCAGGGCTGTATTTATGAGTCTTTAATTTGCTCATTAGCTAGCTCTGTCGTTATTATGCCATTGCCAGTGAAAAGTTTATTTGCTTTTTATTGAGTGCGGTGGACGGGCACATGATGAAACATAAACCTTGCTTCTGGAGGAACACGCTGCAATCAGGGCCACGCACACGCCTGCCAGCACTCAATTACACTCAGCTTCTCTGTCAGCTCTCCGCCTTGCACAGCCTCGTCTCGGGCGCCCGGCAAAAACTGTGTGGACAGTGTGTTGAATGTTTAACAGCCTGTTCTTCGACACAGAGAGGGTGGAGGAGGTATTTTCTTAATTACTTCAGAGGAATATAGATGTCAATCCAGTGATGATATAAAATAAGTGTCAGAGGCAGAATTGGACACCCTGGAGGGAGAGCGCATAGTTATGACCGCTGAGAGCTCCAAAAGAAACTGCTGTGGTTTCTGCAGAGCTGATCAGGTGAAACCGCTGGAACACCGCAGAGTTTTAAGATGACATATAAGCGCAGTTGCCGCATCCAAAATTTTTCCTCACGGTCCAAAGAGTCTTTACAGTTTTCTCATCATCTGCTATTAATAATAAGGTGACCTTCTATCATTAATTCTGTTCTCAGTTCTGTCCTATAAGAGCGGTGCCTGCGGCACAGACAGGCAGTAGCAGCAACCTCAGCATCCCAGCTTCACACAAGCGCCGCGCCGGAACAATGAGGTGTTGAAGCAATAACTTGCGCTGCACCAGCGTCTGAAGGAAATTCTGCCAGTAGACGCACATGTTAAAGCTCCCAAATCCCTTCTACAAATCACTGAACATACACTCATAAGCCAGGGGATCAAGCTCATTTTACTCATTGAAAGATCCTGTGTGCACGGACTGAATGCATTCCATTGGCTTTTCTTGAGGACGAATCTTTTTTTCTGGTTCACCACAATCACAATTGTACAAGAAAATAGACTCTTCGTTACCTCGAGATGCTTGGGCTTGCGTGCCAAGCAGCGTGAATTAACACACCACATTGCGTACTAAGGATATTGCAACACAGATCAGAATGCTGGCTGTGTTTTCAGTGATGTCTCACCCTCCCAATACTAGCAGTACTAGTTTTTTGTTTTTTTAAAACTTCGAGCCAAAAGTCATCAAACCATCAAACAAAAATTTCTGGATTCTAAAAGGAAGTTGTATTTAAAAAGAAATTATCAGGAGAGTTGTCTTTGCTGAATAAGCGAATATATCGTAAGCAGCGCTCTCAAAAAAAAAAGATAAACATTTCTGTCGAGGCAGTGAGAGCTCCTTGCAGGTGTGCTGAAAACTGACAGTCTGTCAGCGTTTCTCCGCAGCCACACCCACAACCTGACATTTAAGTAGGGAAGAAGAGGACCGACGACAGATGTCTTGCCAAAGCAAATAGGATGGCTGTATATAATTACAAAGGTGCTCTCATCAATCAAGTGCCTGATTCCTATTTACACAGTTTGGTGCTCAATCTGAACCATACCGACCCCACCAAAAACATGTTCGGGAAAGTGCCACGACATATTTTCTATGAGCGCTGGTCCCCATCGCATGCAGATATACACCCTCATCCTCAGGAAGCATGTGCTCCTGCTTTTTTTTTTTGAGTTTTTAAAATTCAGTTGCATTTGGCCTCTAGCAAGTGATAATTACAGCAAACCAAAAAGTGCTAAACCACTTCCAAACCGTAAGTAAAACATGTAGGCTATAAACAGTTTTACTAATGGGACTACGTTAGGATTTCACATTTTGCACTCCCGATGGCGATGATAGTGTTTGACTTCTGAGATCTAATCTGGGCAAACACACCACAGAAATGGAGTGGAGAGCATAATTGAGCTGGACATAGTGTATCTGTTGGGTGTGGGTGCCAACGTCTGGGTCTCCCTCAAGCAAATCTCTCAGGCTGGCAACACAGCTACCATCTGTTTGGACTGCCTTAGGAATGCATGTAATGATCCTGCACGATGTTAACATATTTCTGGACAAATTTCACCTAAAAAGACACAAATGGGTTTGGTCTTGGAGTTGTAAACAAGAGCATGGGGTTGTTTCTATGGACTTGAGCTGTAACAAAAGCGTTTCCCCCTTTGTCCTCTTATCTTCCTACCCACTAGTGACACATTCTGCATGGTTAAGTAGGAACATCCATAGCGCTCTTTCACTCCTCATTTCACGCTGTAATAAAACGCAGCAGTTGTTACTCTGGGGGACCCTGAAAGGCATTCTGTGGGGCCGATGAGAGAGTCAGGCTGAATGGCAGCCAATGGCACAGCCCATCTCCACTTTGTCATGGCTGGGACGAGGCAGGCGGGGTGGGGGGAGGGTGGGTGTGCAGAGGAAAGGGAGAGAGATGGGGGGGGGGGGGAGTTGGTTTCCGCGCTTAGAACTCTCTGATGTAGGAGCATGGTTATCTCCACCCATCGTAAAAATGCTTACTGCCCCGAGTGCGTGACTGGAACACAAACTATATTAAAAAAAAAGTGCATATATAAAATGTCATGCAAGTGGTTTGTTTTAGCTAATGAAGCATGAACTTCTACCAGTCAAGATTGCTCCAGGCTTAACAATACACACTGTGCACAAAATAGAAAGATGGGCCATACTTCATACTGATGCAGATGACATTTTCCCATATTGGCTGAGCATATTTGTACAGTCATGGGGAGATGTGTCAGACAGCTATGACTGATCCTGTTATCAGTCATAGTTGCCACCTCCCCCACATGTACCGATACATGTGGATACCTGTATTCCCCCAACCAACCCCCCACCTCCACCTACAGAATCTGCGAAAACATGCACATCCCCAGTATGTTTTCTCTCTGTTATCCCAAAAGCTAAGAGATGACATGAAGCTGAGCATATCGATTCTAGAGCTGACGGTCAAGCTCAAGTGGTGCTGACAGATATTTACAAGGTGCCTTTGCCGGCCCCTCGGGATGGAACCTCTGTCCTCAGCTCCTCTGGGAGACTCAGATATGGAGGAATCTCTCTGTTGTTGATCTCACACACACACGCACACACACACTGTAAATCTCACCTCCAATCTCATTGAGTTACGGCTATTTTCTGCTGCCCTGGCGCTTTTCACACTCCCGACCACCGGACACAATCATTCCAGCAGCTCTCAGCTCCTTGCTCATATCTATCGACCCGTCCAGGAGCAAGTGGCCGGGCTCTGCTCCCTCCTCTATTGAAACAGGCACTTACTCCACGTACTCACTCACCCCTCACTCTATTTCACTTTTATTTGGCTGTCATCTCCCCTCGACTTCTTCTCAGTTCTTATCTCTTCTCTGCTCTCATTTTTCCCCATCCATGCCTCTCGTTTCTCGCTCACTCTCAGACCATGTCCGCTCTAATCCAGATCAATTTTAAAACTTATCTTTCTTTCACTCTCAGCCCTTCCATCTGCTCTAAGCCAGTGTGCTCATATTCAAGAAAATTGATGTTTTCCAAAACTCTCTCCAAAGTGGATAAATTTGACAACGCAAGGCTCACGTTGCAGTGCAGACACAAAATGAGCTTTTTATCATGTGATATATCTTTCCCAAACATAGCCAAGGGACTTTCACTTGCCAGCGATGTTATGAGGCCATGTTTCTGTAGCCCACTAACTTTTTTTTGTGTATGTTTCCAAACACTATAGCTACGCACACAATACAGGCGAAGGCACTAAGACATTTTTCTACTGTTGTAAGACAACGGCACAAGTGCAAAACAGTCATTTAATTAAATATATCAATCACAGACTGTAGGGGACTGAAGACACAAGATACCTGAGATATTTTTTCAAAGAAAAGTTTTTTCAATGCAGTCCTTGTACTGATGATTCAACTAGGAGAGTTTAATGCCCATGCAAGCATGGAAGTGTTCCCATAGGTGCTCACCTAACATTGTCTCTGCAGGAATTTAATAGGGCTTTTAATTCTTTAACCTTGCATGCACAAGATAATTTTTTCCCACTGTGCTACTGTTACCATTAGCCTTAGATAGTACAACACATTCAACTTGAATCCATTTTCGACTGGCTGCATTCATTTGACAACAGAATGCAAAACATGTCAATAACAACACCATTAAACATATAAGAGATAAAGATTTAGAGAGATTTGGTTGTGTTTTAAGTCTTTGGGCATTTCTGCGTGGATGGCTAACATTTAGAGATTGAATAGAAAACACTAGGGTGGATGTAAACTTCTATGTAAACAGCCTTTTCAAAATTATCAGAGCGGACATGGCATGTCATTCGTTCCCTTTCTCACTCTCAGTTCTGAGAGAAAAGCCATGTTTCCCTTGATGTTTTTGTTTGCTCCCTCATTTTCATTCATGGCACACGCTCCACTTCAAGGTTCCTTACAGAATTCAAAGTCATCCTGATTCCCATCCAAAAAGTCTTTTTTTTTTTTTTTTTGTAGACAAAAAACCAGTAGCATGCTGAAAATCTTTATAGCTGCCTCTCAGTAGATGCCCTCAGAGACTCTCATTAAAGGTTAACCAGGCTGAAACATATTTCATCAAGTGCTGGAGCAATGATGTGAATGAGTGTAAAATCATATGCTAGCAAGGTTTTCCAATATGCCTCTGACGTGCCATTAGGTTTCAAAGGACTGTAAAAATACAGCGAGTAAATCAGGAAGAAGATATCCCTGTCCTGAGCTGTTATGAAGTCTAGACACACTATTTCCTCAACCTTATGTGACCTTGTGGTATGTTAAGTCTATGAGATATCAGGTGTTTAATTTCTGCACTGTTGTAAATCAGCACAGGTGTGTTTGGGGCAGACATTGAGGTGGATTGGGTAGATCAAAAAGATTACCAGAGTGCTGACTTGAGATGTGAGGCTGCAACTCTATACCCAGCGAGCTCACATGGCTCCTCATAAATATGAAATGAGGTTTTCCAATAATCAGCAGCTCGCTTTTATATAAATGCCACACTTATCAGAAAGGAAAGATAAGTGAAAATTTAATTCAGTTATTTCTTAAGAGCTGTAGAATTTATCGCCAGCCAAGGTTGATGTTTCTATGTGGATGAATGGGAGTGTAGCTTTAATATTCATAAAAAAAGTTTTGATCTGATATTTGAGGGGGGTACACATTGCTTGCTGTGGGGTTTTCTATTCCATAAATACATAAGTCTCTGCAAACTCCACATTGCTCATAGTGTCAGTGGAGGATTGCTGTATTCAGAGCTTGAAAAGACTTGCAAAGAATTGCAGCATGTTGATGCTTCTGCATTTCAATTAGAGTTGAATGAGGCCTGTGTGGCAGCCAGGTAACCTATGTATGTGGCAAACTGGTGGTTGTGTGCTCTCCTCTGTCTCCCTGAAGGCGCAGGTATCCAAACTGTATGGACATATGGCACTAGGTGCAATAGATCCCTGTCTGCTACTGTAGCGATATCTTGCATCACCTGAGAAATAAAAAGGAATCTCTTACAAAAATTATTGCCGAAGATGACATGATATACAGGGCTGCAAGCAACTTGCTTTATTGGTGTTATCACTGGAACATATCGACAGCATTTCTTAATTGTAAGTAATACGAGATGTAGTTATGATAACTTTGAGTACAACTAATTAATTCAGACACGAAGTGCTTGAATTTCCCTTACACAAGTAATGACATATTTTCCAAATCTCCATGTGTTTTATGGCCCAGTGAGGAACGGCATGCTGTAAATGTTGCCAGTGTCATAATTCCTCGATATTTACAACTAACTCAAACACTGTACTATTCCAGCTCTGGTGGGGTGAACTGAAATGTATACGGTTCAAGACTTTCTGTTGTTTCTCAACCCGGGCTAGGAGACGGTGAGTAACCTAGCAGGTGGTGTCACAGACATTCTTTGAAAATCACTTTAATTATTAATTTAAATGCAGTTGAGGGCGCAGACAACAAAGAGCTGAAAAGGAATCGCTTGGCAGAAAGTGAGAAGAAAAAGGAGGAGGAGCAGGAGGGGGGCAGTGCATGAATTATACATTTACCCCACAATCAGAGGTGCCTGCCTTATTTATGAGCAAAAAGCCCACACAGCTTAGCCAGAATTGTGCTTTGTCTGCTGTGGAATGCAATAGCAGTTCACTTAATACTTAATGACTCTGAAGTTTCACCCAGACACCAACACACACACACACACACACTGATGTTGCCCCTCCTCCTCCTCCTCCTCCTCCTCCTCCTTGGTGAGGACTCCTTCTCCTACAGGTCCTCTGCCATCTCAAGCTGTTATCTTCTGCAGTGACAAGAGTCAAAATTACAGTGGCTGTAACTAGAGCCTCAGTTATCACCTACCTCTGGGCTCAGTTTACATTTCATGACAATTAGACTCAACAGGATGTATCCATCATGTGGGGTCAGATCGGTGATAAAGAGGCCGATGGGGCTTTCGCTGTGACGTGGCATGGGAAAGCCAAACCCTCTCTGCTGTTTTCTGAAAAACTGTGTCAGATCTGCTCCAGCACATGATTTACTGTATTTACTCTCACACCATCCACCCAGAATAATGTTACGATGACAGATGCGTAGGAACAGACTTGAAATCACACTCAACTCAACGCCAAAGCCATTTATTCAAACTGTCTGTATAACTGAGCAATGACGACGATAATGAACCCACATTTTGAGAGGAAAAATACATCTCTGTCATGGCAACGTCAGTCACTGCAGATTGAACAGATAGTAAACAAGATATAGGATTTCCACCCTGCTTGTTTGATCCTACAGTGATCACTCAAGCTGTCTCAACCCCCCCCCATCCTCATCTCATATGAAATAAGACCTGGAGAGGAGATTCAGTCTCAATGTAGGCCAACAACATGTAAAACATGGCAAGCCGTCGAGGGGAGGAGAGCCGCCCTAATCCCACGCTTGCAGTCACATTCCAACACTATCTACATTTGTTTATTTGAGTCTCTGAAACACTTCAAATTCAGTAATCCTCCTTGTCCACTCCAGTTTACTCCAACAGTTACTTACAGCAGTGATCACTTCAGCGTCTTCGAATTGTAAAACCTCCAGCTTGAGAATTAATGTCCAACCCAATAGCAGTAATATAATGCATTTTATATGTATTTCAAAAACTGAGAATAAAGACAAAGCAAGTTAGCAAGTTTAGTGGTTAAGAGTTTTGATAAACAAACAAAACCAAAGGAAACAACAGTTTTCTTCATCACTGACACACATTCAGTCAGAAGTATCATCTACTCTGCTGAAACAGTCCGATCTAACCCAAAGGTTAAGAGAGCTGTCGATCACCGAGTCTTTGACACACATTCTGGTTTTCCATCATCCTGAAACTGTCACACACAATCTGTGAGATTTAACCGCAGGACGCAGCAGCTTTGACTGGAGCTGGAATAAATTGATAAGCCCACATCAACTAAGCACATCAGCTTAAAAGATTCTTACATCCTAATCTTCCCTTCGTCAATGTGGCTGTTGGCAGGATCGGTTCAATAACAAAATATTAACACGGATGACTAATAAAGTGGCAGAATCATATCTTGTTTTAGCTCCTGGAGAGAAATTAGTCTCTCAACCCATGAGGTTGGAAAGGAAAAGGCAGCAGAGTCAACGTGAGAGGTGCGCCGCAGTCTATGATATTTAGCTAATCCATCCTCAGAATGAGAATAAACACTTGGATGACAGCAGATTGTCTCAGTGTGACTGGTCATTATTGCTAAAAGAGGATTTTGCAGCAGCTTTGATTACATTAATCCTTCAAGAGAATGAAATCCCAGGGGAAACATGTGGAATCAGGCTTTCTGTGAGAGGTTGATTATCTCAGAAAAGAAATGGCAACTATTTAAAAGGCCCTTTGCTCCATAGGATCAATAAAAACACAGGTTGTTGGAAGGTAGCGAATGAATATCTTCGTGGAGGATTTCTCGGAGCGCTCATTACTCCGATATTGAACTGACAGCGTCATGGAGAGCAACTTTAGATGTGGGATTTAAGTGCTGAAGAAGTCTTAACTGCAGTTCCACAGCCTTTTCGCCTCCTCTGCTGTGGCCACGTCTTTGGGTTTTTTTTGCTGTGGGGGTTTTCATTCTCTGCCACCCACCATGTGAATAATGAGCTCTACAGATAGCAGCCAATGAAGCGACCCCCCCTTTAGCCAATGAAACTTAACAACCATGTCCAGATCAGGTCCTTCCTGCTGGGACTGACCAGCCCTGCTTCACACTCCTCTGCCACCCACCCACACACACACACACACACACACACACACACATTAACATACTCTCATACTGCCTCAAACTAAAACAAAAAAAAATAAGAGAAACTATAGCGAATACCATCTTAATCACATTTAATAAAGTCATCAAGTGAAAATGACTCAGACTGTTTCCTACACTCTGCTTAGCAGTTGACTGCCCACTGCTTTCTAGTCCAGCTTGCTTTTGAGGTGTCGGTGCTGGTAATGTGGCCGACACAGGGAGGTGAGACCAACGTCTGGCCTCAATATGACCAAAAGGTGCTTTGAAGTCTGTTTAAGCACCTAACAGTCTCAGCCATGCCCAGCTGTAACCTACCAACCAGCACCCACTTTATCACATCTTTTCAGTGCACCGCAAGATATACTACCTACCGCCAAAGAAAGGATGACCACACAAAAGACTTGTAAACCGCACTGACAAGCTCTTCAAGCTTGAAGAGAAAGTGACACATTCCCCCACAACATAGTTTGTTTTCTAATTAAGATTAATGTTAATTGAAAAGCGAGTTGATTTTGTAGGTTTCAACTGACACTGAAGAAAAAGTTTGACCATTTTATTTTGCCGTGAGAAAATGTGGGGGTTGGTGGGGGGGGGGGGGGGGGGGGGGTTGACAGTGGGCTTTGAAAGACACTTTTGAATGAGACATAGTAGCATTCCAGGGATTGTTATTCCCGCAAACCGCTCCAAAGCCTCCAACATGTGAAGACGAAGGCGCATGTAATCCAAAGGGTAAACACTTCTTATTCTTAAGCTGGTATGTGAAGCTCAGGGTGTGATTGGGAGGAAAAGAGCGTTCAAAAGAGCCACCTGGGATATGTGAGAGATCTATGAAAGACGTGTACGACTCATTGCTGCCAAATGGACACCAGAGAGCTTTTTTAAGGTGCAAACTCTTTGGGTTTCGGCTGATATACAGACAAAAAGTAAGGTCAAGTGAAAATCCCACTGCTGGATGTTATATTACAGACCGGTGCTTTAATATTTCTTCAGCCTAGTGATCACCACTCAACCTAATTCATTGAGAGATCAGTCTCAATGGAGAAACAGTCCCGGATATTGAGTCTTTTTACAAGAAAAATATTATACTTTCCTCCTCAGGAACTATAAATGATGGGCACTTTCCAAAGACTCACCACAGGCCAACTGATCCAGGCATAATGCACATGTCCTTTCCTCTCTTCCTTCCCTGACAGCAGTTTGAGTAATGAAACGCACCGCTTTGTTGCAGACCGGAGCTGCCTTAAGTCAGTCCTAGCATTTGATTTGGTGGCTGGATCACACCCATGGGGGGAAAGCAGCCCTACTAACATCAGCCATGGTCTGAATGTGGAAAGCTTCTTGGCTTCTTCTGCAGATGCACAAAATCTATTTTCTGTGCACCAGCAGAAAAAAAAGAAGAACACCCTGGAGTGTTTAAAACTTTCAGGGAACACATCCAAACTTCTCAAGTGGGGAGCTCTAACAGTAGGGAGACAAAATGACAATAGCTCATAGAAAACGCCTGCTGTCTTTTCTCCTGGTGTCTCCCTGCTGAATGGAGTTTGTCTGCTGGTCCAGTGTTATGGCATGATAATGACTCCCCGGCTCTCCAAATGCCACCTCGCTCTGCTCTGGAGAGAGAGAGAGAGAGGGCAAGCAGGTTAATTACCATGACAATGGGGACGCTGAGAGCGGGGCCGACGCCGGACACTGCATACAAAATGACCGGGATGACTTTCTCATCACAAATGGGAGGCTTTGATTTCCTAAAACGCAGCCAGATGGACGAGGTCACAGTATCTTTGTCTAAATTATTAGGCAGCCCTTCCTCACATTTTCCTCACAGGCGGGGAGCTCTCCGTGGCTGTTAAACAGAGCTCTGGGTGGACAGGCCTTCTGCCCTAACGCACTCCTCGGGAGCCACTGCCTTTGTCTCTCTGTTTGACTGTGTGCTGTTCATGAAGTGAAGAGGCTAATCAGCGGTTGTAGAGCCATTCACAGGGAACCACTGTACAGCATGGGCCCGTACAATTGTTAAGAGTGGCTACAATAGCTCTGTGTTTTGACACACTACACACAGGCCCTGAGTGTGCACTCAAGTCATTAATGTGGATGTGAAGTGTGGTGATGTTTGCTACCAAAATATTGACTTTCGGCCCCAAATTAAACTTCAGCACCGTGCCCTGGCTCGCATCCTGAATGGCTGAACGAAAAGCTAGGATACAATTAAATTAATTAAATTCAAAGAGCCCTTGAAACTGTTTAGAATGGCAGAGCAGTGGAGCTTTACATTTGTACAGCACTTATGCAGGCATACCATTATTTTTAAGGGTTTACATCGAACTGGGTCGCAGTTATTTACTGCCTACATGCGGGATAAAGAAGTGCTAACTGACATTCTCGTTATAGAGAGGGAAAACAAAAAATCCATTAAAAGACTTTGGACCTTTGCAAAGTTTCAGCAATGTTAGCTGGTTGATTATGAAAACAGTATGCTGTGTTTGGACTCGCAGCCAGCAAAAGCCCTTTCAAACATAAAACTCTGCAATGACTGGGGAACGATGAGTGCCAAGAGCCGATGTTGGCCATCACAGTGGAAAGGAGAGAAACAAGTTTCACAGCATTATAGTGAAAACAAAGGAGGTCTGCCTCCTTTAGAGCCTATTCATTAACTTTAAAGATACAAACTGGATACAGATGGTTTAAAATAATAAAAGGACATTTTTTATCTCACATTTTGCTCGAGACAATCTTGAACTGTTAAACTTTACAATCTACACACATATTCTATGAATTCAAAATTCAGCGATGTGACAGAACACCGTGTTGTAAATATTTGCTGAGCAGAGTAAGAGAAATAACCCATACATTCACAGATGTTAGTAGAAGGCACAAAGCACAATAGCTCTGCTGTATCACAGGCAATGCAAACTGCCAAGGAAACAATTTGAAATTCAAAAAAAGGAATTTAGAAATCAAACAGAAAGGGTCATTTTGTGAGGCTGCTGATACTAGACACTGATTGTGATTAATATGTACACCAACTGTGAGGCCATGTTAAGTAAGCATTAAAAAAAAAATGCAGCCACTTCGCTTTTTCCTGAATTTCCAATTAATCACCATCACTGTAATACTGAGATTTACCATCAGTTTCTCAGCCAGCATTCCTCGTTAAGTACCCCAGAGTTTTTTGAGAAAAGCTAATAAATACACACAAGGATTACAGATAACCTGTCATCACCCGGACGATAACATACTTCCTGTATATTATTTAGACACGTTTTTATAGTGTGAAGGGAAAACCCAGAAGAAGAAAAACAAACAGACGCCCAGCTTCATCAAAGGGAAACTGTCCTACCATGAATATGTGTTGTATATGTCCTATTTTGAGTTCTCATGGGTTACCAGCATTGAATTCTGCTTTCACAGCCTGTGTGTGTAGAGACAAGAGCCTCTGGCAGCTATAGAGAGCATTGTTCAGATTTCAAACTTGGACTAGGCTGTGCTAGCGTATCATCCTTCTTATTTCAGCCCCACAGTCTATACGGCACATCTCTGAGGGCCTTGTCAACAGATCCAGGAGAGTCTGATAGAACATGTCAGCGCCATCTTTTCAGAGGAGCTGTCAACACCAGCTTTGTATCAACCTTCTTTGGGACGGGGCACGAAACACAAACAAGCCCTGCGGGATGTGTACCATAATGCGTCCTACTGAAATTCCAAATGACAAGAATACAAAAAAAAAGCAATCATGCTTTGCTTTCATGAATCAACAGGCATATAACTTGATAATCGAATCCCATTTACAAGAACAAATGAGTGTCAATGAAAGCAGGAGCGATCTAGTAAAGACTAGCTGAAAAGAAAAAGAGGTTTTCTAATGATAATCTGTGTCAACAGGTCTCAGAGTAATTCCTGCAGGCATGACAAAAGTAGTCTTGTTGTGACTTGTGTACTTTATGTTGTATTATCCACTGATAATGAGGCATGTATGTGGCATGCGTCTCATTCATGAAAGAAATGAAACCACACTACCTTGGAGCACTGCTTGTGATTCTGGCACCAAACCAAGGATCCATTATTCTGTGAAAAAGGGAGAAGGAAAAAATATCATCAGTCATCACACTTTAAAAATATACAATAATCCATTTATCACATTAACGTGTTGTAGCTTTGACCCCCTCCTTTTACTATTACAATGCATGTTATTTCCTTTAAGTCATGGTCTTTTTGATTAATGATAATGCCAACAGTACACAAATTTCAAAAACAGACTTTGAGTCTGCTTTGCGTGCTGAGGGCATGTAACCTAAGCAGGAAAGTGGGGTCACTCCACCAGGGACAGGGAGAACCTCTGGTCATTTTCACCAGAGCATGGTGACCTCGGCTTTTCTGAGGACCTGTTTGATCTCTCAACAGACGTCCCTGAGGTCACTGAGGTGGGAACTGATGTCAGCACTCCTGTGTGGACTGCAGATACCGCTAATTTCCTCTAATTGCTGTAGAAGTGCCACCTTCTGCGCTGCAATGAGACAAACATTTGGTCCTAATAACGCTGTGTATTTATAAATCCTCTATGTGTAAATATGGAGAGTTGTCAAGCGAAGGACCAGTGGGGGTAAGTGGCTTGTGCAAGTGGCCGTTTCCTGAATTCTGTTAGAGCAAAGAATTATGTTGCCAGTCTCTGCAAACATAATTGTGCTTGGATGACAACTACAAGGCTAGTGCTTCAGAATAAATGGACAGCAGATAAACAGGAAAGAGACAAAATGTTTAAATGTGCTGTGTTTCAGAAAACGGGACATTTAGGTTGATGTTTTAAGCCTGCAATAACTGTCTTGTCAGCGGACCCAAGCCGTAAACACACCTTATAAGTTGATATGGCGATACATGTTATATCTATTTTACACTTCCAGCAGATATGGAGCAACATTAGCGTTAATTTGGAGTTTACATCTGATGAATGTAAGTCCAAAATTCACTCTTCTTTTCTCTCTGTTTTGGTCCCTACTAACTCCTGGGGGAATTATCCCATTGTTTAGCTGCTCAAAGCTCAACTATGTGCACCACTTAATTGCTAACTTTGCAGGCCGTAAAACCGAAACAAAGAGCTGAAATAAGCTAAAACACTCCAGAGTTAGAAGACAACTCTCTGTGGGACACCTGTGACATTACATATAGTCATTTGATCCATTGTTAATATGGAAATATTGATTATAATTGCATTAAATCCTACTGTCTCTTCTTGCTCAGAGTAAGTAATAAAAAAATCAAATGGAAAATTCTCAATGGAGGCTCTAAGTTTTAACATTAATGGAATTCATTCTAGTCAATGACCTGGATCTGAGCTTCACTTTTGGATGTTCTCTGTGCGTCTCAAAGCAGTGGGATACAGCCAAACTTTAGGGGTCTGCAGGCAAAAAGTCTGCTTAAGTTCAATGTCAAGTTCAAAGCCTTTTCCCACAATGTAATCCAGAAGAAATTTCCCATGAGACCTTAGGAGAGAACTTATCATTAAAGGGTTTAATTTGACATCCAGTACCAGTAAGTGCTGTGCTTTTAGTGTCAATGATAATGGTCAAATGGCTTCAAAGGAATTCATGATTGTATGGTCATGTCTTCTGAGAATCTCCTTCCACAAAAACTAGATAAGAATGAAAAATATATGAGTCTGAGCACCAAGGAGACTAGGAATAGTTGTTTCATTTTGTCATTGAATGATGTGAAAATGCACGCTAACTTGGCTGAAGTGTTCAGTGTGCATCCGCAGCGTTTGTGTGGAATAGAGCACATTCACTCTGCTTGGCCTCATGTTGATTAAAATATGAATTATTCCTCACTAGTACATCATTTTGTGCTGTATCACATGATTAAACTCCCTCTGGAGTTCACTATCTTATGAGAAATGATCAATCCAACCGGGCCTTATCCCCTGTTGATGACAACTAGTAAATAAAACCTTGACATTTAAATTGGCAGCCAATGGCGCAGGATAATTTATACAGCTTGTCACAACTCAAGACCATGTCCTAAATCATCAATCGTGGTTTTTGACACCTTTCTTTGCCCATCAATCAACAGCGACAGGACCAGATCCACAGAGGAGCTAATTCTGTTGTGTGACAGCATCCCTGTAGCAGGGAAGCTCAGCAGGATGTTGCCCCAGCTGTCCAGTCCTGACCCCACCATGTCAGGGACCAACGGGGGAATAATTATAGGTCAGGACTTCATCCTTCTGACTCACCATGACATTCCTCTGCAGTCTGAACATTATGCAGTGCTGAGGACTGTCAAGGACTCCGGTGAATGAATGCTTTCCAGATATCCTCCTGTGTGATTGGGGTCGAGGAGGGAAGGCCAGACAGTGGTCCACGAGTGTGTGGCTAAGGTGAACTCATCGTTTTGTTACTGACGCTGGTGGAGTCGTGTAAACAGGGCATTCATCACAGAGATACATTCTGGCTGTTGTCAGCTGAGAAGTTGGAGCAGGTGGCCAGGGGCATGTTGTATTGTCTAGACAACTGAGTGAACATGGACAAAAAAACCCTTTTATCTTTGAGGACAGCATTCCACCTTTTGAAAATGGAAATCTTTTGTTTCCTACGGGCCTCTGGTTCGGATTAAATGGATCTCAGTTGACATTGGAGAGGAGTTTTTGAATTGCATTTTACCTTGTCTATATGTTCACCAGCATTAAACCAGTCAGAGTATCTCTGTGTAGAAAATACTGTAGGTCTATGAGACCTTGTACATTTCTGGCAAAGTTGACAGGAGACAGGACTTCAAAGGACAGACTGGTGTCTCTGTATGTCCTTTGACAGCCGTGGGGTCCTCAGGCAACACCAAAATAACTGATCTTTAAGGGCACATATGCAGCACTAAAATAACGGGCCTCAAGATTTAGACTTTGACTTGAGTGGGTGTGAGGGCTGTGGTCATTCTGCTTATCAATTATTCACTTTATATGAATTATTTGACCAGGGCTCTGAAAGTGAGCTAATGTGTTTAACGCACATCCAATCTTAACATAAAAGGGCGTTTCAGAAACAACACTGGAGTAAAGTTGTCTCCAGTTAGGAATGAAGGCTCTTTGTCAAATGAAGTAGCTGAGGGTGTAGCAGCGCTGGCAGCTGAGATTTATAGACGAGACTGTCATGGTTTAAAAGCATTTACAGAGAGGTGAGGCCAAGCTACATAGACCCCTATTCATCTGCTGTCTTTACTAATGAAAAACTCCACACATGAGACGAGCACTGGCTGAGGTTTGATTCCACCGCGGGTTATTTCATATCAAAGGCGAAAAACAAGGGGAAACGGAAAAACTACTTTCCAATGTTTTTTCTTCCCTTCACTTGAAACACAAATCTCTCAAGCAAGATGTTTAGGCTTTACTGCGCCGCACATTACAAAATGAATGACTGAATTTTAAAATGTTAGATTTTTATTGCTCCGAACGTAATAACAAGACCTCACGGACACACCTTGTTTTTGGCTTCACAGGTCCACACATAAATAATCCACTACAAGGCTGATGCTTTCAGAATACATTATTGCACAGGGCTCCCAGCTCGCTCTTAATATTTTAAAGTGTCCGAGACTAATATTTATGGTTGGGTGTTCCCCGCAAGTCTACTGTACCAGGGGTGACAAGTTCCCCAAATGTGGAGTAAAATGTCAATAAATCTGTATTTGGAAATACTATTACATCAATAAATCTACAGTTGCTATAAATCTGACAACCAATGGACTACCCATGGGCTTTTGAACTCCATGCTTGTTGCCATTTCACACTAAGTCATAATTGCAACAATTAAAACAAAGATTGTCCTCTGTCTTTCAGCCACATAAAAAGGAAAGACGTGTGGGTGTTCATGACATCTGCAAGTGCTAAACTCTCCCAGTTTCATTTCAAGAGTGATCAAATTAGAGCTGATATGAAAAACAGATTTCTAAATTACAGCTGCAAAACCTGTTAAGAGCACAAACTGTACAGATTACTAGATATTGAGATATTGAAATATTGAGAAACGGTAGGCAAAAGTCACCACTTTGACATACAGCCCAGGCCTTTCATTTCCATAAAAATGGAAAGTGTTGCATGTCTTGGTTTTCCTATTGAGTATTAAATGACCCCTGAAGGATGTCCAAGTTGAATTAAGAGGTCTGTCGTCTCAATTATTGGAGTGGAGCTCTGAGCTGCCTGTCGGCCCGTTACAGTAATAAGATCTGGCAGAGGAAGCAGATCCACCTGTAGGTTGTGCTGACTGAGCATGCTCCAGTGTTGTGGCAACAGTACATTAGAGCTTATCACATTTAGCACAATTGGGCGCCAGCATTTAGCAGGAAGGTGACCTCAGCGGAGAAGCATTGGTAGCTCAGTGTATATCTCCTACATGCCTATGAGGTGTGATGCTGGCATTTATTGGCAGGACCAGAGGGTAGAGGGCAGTGGGGGGGGGGGGGGGGGGGGGGGATGTTTTTGCAGCTGACCAGACCCCCCATTTTCACATGAAAGGACTGTTGAGTACACAGTGCATAAGACAGTCCTTGTAGATTATCAACAATTGCCTTCTATTCTTAGACCCACACGCTTGCTCAAGCAACCTTGCTTATCACTAACCACAAAAATGCTCCTCTCTTTAGACAAATACCTTTGTCTCATTTTCTCCTTACTGAAAAAGTCTGGCTGCACTGACTCTGAGGCTCTGCAGTCAATTATATAGACTGTTAGATGTTCATTAGAGGTGAGACTTAATCAGTTATTTGACTTCTCATTCAGCTGGTGGCTGATTTAATGCAGCAACTTTGCAACTCATGGCAGCAAATACTCTTGGAATTTTCTTAAAACAAATCCCTGACATTCCTTGCCAAGCTGCGCTTTAATAAGAAACACTGTTTTCAATCTGTGTCCTTTGGATGCACAGCAGTGCTGGTTTCTGTACGACTAGGATTTTAATTGCAGTTAACTGCATTCATCCTTCACTCCAGGTGTGTATTATTCTTCAATAAAACTGCTCAAATTAACTGCAGTAGGTCGTTGTGTCCCGCAGACCTGCATTGAGAACCAATGCACATGATCAATTAGGGTTTTTAAAGTAAACTGATGAGAAAGAAACAAGTAATGCGCACTGTTGATTAATTACTCCTAATTACAAATTTACCTCGCTCCACTATGTTTCCTGACAATTGGGGATTAATTAATGCACCTTGAGAAAGACAAGCCTTGCAAATGCAAATGGGGTGAGCATAACGGCAGTCACCAGATAGATAGCTGATGAAAAGGAGCAAAGGGGAGAAGGATCAGTGACCGGTCCTTTTCTCTAGAGTCCTGAGAGAGAACAGTGTGTCCAGTGAAGGGTGAAAAACAACTTCTGACACCACATACCAAATCAAACCCAGAATACAGCTAATTTATAGTGGCTTCAGGCAAGGACTACATCACAACATGCTCTGCTGGGATACTAGTGAAAAATTCTAATTATCAATATAAAAATAAGTGGTTCCTCTCATTTGGGAGGAGTGCATATACATTCAAAATACATGGGCAACTTACAGTTCACAAAAAATGTGGAGTTATAACTGGAATCCATTACATTTGTAATAATTTTACAGTAATTAGCAACTTATGAATGGAAACTGGCTCCACTGAGAGGCATCCATCATCTGTCAGGCTCAAAAATACTGCAATGTATTAATTAGATATTTTGAAGGCGGCCCAGTCTACCAGTGAAATACTGCATGTGGCAACTTTGCAAGTAACTCAAACCATTTTTATAGATGCTTATATCTGCAACTGGTGTCTGCTGACACTTTCTTCTATGAAATTCACTGTCAATGATAATACTGAATGAAAAGAAACACAAGTGAGAAAGTATTTCAGCACCATTAGTGATCTGCTCCTGTCTGCTTACAATGGGCTCCAGAGAAACAGGTTTGACTTATGTGGGGAACGATCGACTATAGCAAATATTCATTCATAAATGAACACAACACCGCATTTGTCTCGTATTTTCTACACATAGCCAGGAGTTGGAGGGATTGTGGCCACATGTTCGTACCTGAGAGTGCTTGAAAAAAGCAGAGATGCGAGTGATGTGCAGACTGAGGCATCTCGAAGCGCATCTTGCTCGGTAAATACTGGCAGTGAAGAAAGAGTCGTCCTGCTTCCTCGCGGACACACTTCCCGGGCTCGTTAACGCCGTAATCCATAAACACAGGGTCACACACACGTTCAGGCTCCTAGAAAACATGGTCCGGCGGCTGTGTATTTTAATCCCTCCACGGATCGGACAATACTGCGTGCAGGCTCCGCCGGAGAAACTAAAGAAACTTCAATTATACACTGGGGAGGAGTCACGGGCTCACGTGCCCTGCGATTGGAGGATCCCGCGGTGACTGACAGACACGAGGAGGGTTAAGCAGGTAGACTGCTGCATAGTCTGAACACAATTCAAAGCATGGGCAGGTTGTCCCGTGTGCAGGCCAAGCAGGAGGAAAAGCGTGATCTCCATTCAAATGTGTAGGAATCGTATGAATGAAGATGATGGTCTAGTTAACTTGTAATGATATGAGCAAATGGAAACAGATGAGCACATGTTATGTTGTTGCTACTTTGATTCACACAAGCTCAATTAGTGTTTTATTACTGAACACATTATCTATCTATCTATCTATCTATCTATCTATCTATCTATCTATCTATCTATCTATCTTTTTGTCTAGAATGATCAAAATTAAAGCAGCAGAGGCAGAGATATCCTGACTTTTAGTCACAATAGTTTGCCACAAACACTGGATCCTGCATTTCCCATAATGCACCTAGATATCTTCTTTAATTAGACCGTCCCTGCCCTCTAAATGCACCAATTTAAACTCCACACTAACTTCCAGTTTATAACGCAGGGTTAAAAGTTTTAAAAATGTTTTTTTTTTTAATTTAAAGTCTCAAGTCCAAGATGGGATAACCCTGATGACACCATCAGTTATTTTTTCAAAATTTTGAAAGCTTTCTCCAGAGCCACATAAGACATTAAACAAGTGTTTTGACAAGTTTTGTGTATAGAATTTGTGGAGTGCCCCTTTAATGTTGACTTTTCCCCAAAAAAACATGGAAAAAAATCATTGCAGATCTTGTACTTTTTTGTTTGTTTACTTACTTTAATTTATTCATTCACTTTTTGTCAATGTGTCAGCGTTTGCCTTCGTCATAAAATAGCACAACATACCCAAACATCAAGTACACCAGGTACACACCTGTTTACTCCAATGTAAGCAGAAGGGTTAGACCTACTGCCATCTACTGATGACACCACTCATCAGAAATGTGGAGTCGACAGGTTTTCTGTACCAAGCCTTCACATATGGCCTTGGTAAAGCTTGCCAACATCCCAGGGAAGCCCTTTCCTTTAGCTCTCGCCTCCCAGTTTAACAGTAGCTTGGAAAAACAATTCAACATGGAAAACCATTAAAACCATCCTGACTGAATTCCTTAAGATGGACTCCCAA